>NC_142112.1:8897500-9120000 GCF_056152115.1 Neolamprologus brichardi
ATAATGTTTGAATACGCAGCGTTACACGATGTGGATGAGAGCCGTGGTTCCATTCTTTCTTCTTAAATTCCTTTACTGTGATTCACTCATAATCCCTGCTGCAATTACATTTGCAGGTAATAAGCCACAGCATTGAACATAATAGTCAGATTGTTACCGTCACACAAAGAAGAATCCTGGGGACACAAATCAGGGCTCCAGCACAGTAAATGTAATACAGTAATGTTAATGCATTGACCTTATAATGATGAGGTTACCACCAAAGGTCAATAACCAGAAAAGTCCACAGCACAGATATTCTTTTTTTTTTTGCTAACAGGTTACAAATATGTAAGACTGCTTTCTTCCATTTGCGCAACATCTCTAAAGTTAGAAATATCCTGTCTCAGAGTGATGCTGAAAAACTAGTTCATGCATTTATTACTTCCAGGCTGGACGACTGTAATTCATTATTATCAGGATGTCCTAAAAACTCCCTGAAAAGCCTTCAGCTAATCCAAAATGCTGCAGCAAGAGTCCTGACAGGGACTAGAAAGAGAGAGCAGATTTCTCCTGTTTTGGCTTCCTGTTAAATCCAGAATTCAAAATCCTGCTCCTCACATACAAGGTCTTAAATAATCAGGCCCCATCTTATCTTAATGACCTTGTAGTACCATATCACCCTATTAGAGCACTTCGCTCTCGCTCTGCAGGCCTACTTGTTGTTCCTAGAGTATTTAAAAGTAGAATGGGAGGGAGAGCCTTCAGTTTTCAGGCCCCTCTTCTGTGGAACCAGCTTCCAGTTTGGATTCAGGAGACAGACACTATCTCTACTTTTAAGATTAGGCTTCAAACTTTCCTTTTTGCTAAAGCATATAGTTAGGGCTGGACCAGGTGACCCTGAATCCTCCCTTAGTTATGCTGCAATAGATGTAGGCTGCCGGGGGATTCCCATGATGCACTGAACGTTGCCCTCTCTCACTTGTAGACTCTACCTTACAATATTAGCTCCTTGACGTCACTGTTGTTGTGATTTGGCTATAAAAATAAAACTGAATTGAATTGAACTGAATTATAATATATTACCAATATATTGCTATAATATTATCATCACTTGGTGTCACAGTCACATGTATTTCCACATTATTACACTCAGTATCTGGTTAGAACTCAGTTATATGAATTCCAGTGTAACGTTATGCAGCTACATTCACTGTTCGTACAGGGTTGGCTGTTATTTAAATGTTACTCTGTGAGTAGGAATAACTCACACTTCCATTACCTTGTTTCTACCTTATTACACAATTATTAGCATATTATTACTGAGCTGGAATAGAAAGTGTTAGCCTACATTAATAAATCATTGCTCCAGCAGTCAACACAGCATTTCAGTTTACAGTACAATTAAATGGAGACAGAATATCACCAAACTAAACAAACAGATCACATCAAAGTTATAAATAGACATGCTTGTCACTGCGTGAAATAAGTATTTGAGCAAAATATGTCGTAGTGCATATCTGGAGAAACCCTGTGGACACAGCAGCAGTTAGACATCTGTAGCTGGGCCCCAGGTTTGCACAGATCGCTCTCCTCTTTAAAGAAACTCTCTTAATCTTTCAGGCTGATGGAAGGAGGCTCCTGTCCAAGGTGTGATGGTTTCATGTCCTGGTGAAGCTGCTTTAGCAGAAAAACAAAGAATAACGCTTCCACCTCCGTGTCTGTGGGGTTGATGTTTTTTGGGGTTGAGATCAGTATTTTCCTTCAAACATGGCGAGTGTAGTTGATACCAAAAGGTTTGACTTTGGTTTCATCTGAACTAAAAACCTCTGAATCCTTACTGTTCACTGGAAAAGTTAAAAACGTGGCTTCTTCAGCAGAGACCCTTAAATGAAACGTTAAATGGCCTTTTTTATACAGCACAAGCATCGTTCACCCATTTGACCACCGGTATGCACAACATTCATTTAGGACCTCAGTGCCTTGGTTACAAACGTTCAAACTATTTCACTCAATGACATGCAAATCAATTTATTACATTTATGTAAGGATTATGGTTGATACTCTTCATTAAAATAAAACTACCATGAAAATGAGACTGTTCATTTCTTTCTGTGATCATTGGAGTTCAGAGAAGAAAACGTCAAACTTGAGATTCAAACCTGTTCAGTATGTTTAGTAGATGCACCTGCGCTGTCATTTTAACAATTCTATGGTGCCTTGTTCTCAAGTTACTGTGTTTTTTTTGTGGAATTTGGGTGCCCACGCTGCCCACTGGGGAAAAAAGTACATTTCACAGTGTGGCAGGGGCGTGGTCTGTGGCACTCTGCAGTCACAGTCTCCCCTTTTTCAGCAACGCAGCAGCTGACTGATCCGACAAAGAAAAACACTGAAACTGGGGCTCAGGATCGCTTCACACAAGTGAACTTTTTCAACATATGAAAACAAAACAGGAAAAGGTGACATAAGACACGTGTTTATAGCCATTAGAAAAAGAGGTCAGCACAAAGGAAAAGGCAGCGAGCCTCTACTTCTATTACACATGTGTATGCTTCATGTCAGAGTCAGGCTTGGTGCCACTAATGTTGGAGATTTAAAAGGTCTGCAGTACACACAGCTGTATGGTTACAGGATAACAGAGTCTGTCATGAGAAGAGTATACAGGTGAGTCGGTTAATCAAGCTGCTGTGCAACTACATGTGGTGTAAAAGTGTAAACGGTGTAAAATGTCTTATCTTTCATGAACCCTGTTAGTGGCATTAACGTTCAGAGACTCAACGTCTGTTTTGGAATTTCACTCTAATTTCAGGTTTTCTACCTTCAGGTGCTTCAGAGAAGAAACAGGGAACATGACACCAGCCAGCTGGCTTTGTGTTTGTGACATAACATGCAAGGTTAGTGTGGTCATTACTGTTACACACGTGTGACACTCACGCTGTGTGTGTGTGTGTCTGTGTGTGTGTGTGTATCTGTGTGTGTGTGTGTGTGTGTATCTGTGTGTGTGTGTGTGTGTCTGTGTGTGTGTGTGTATCTGTGTGTGTGTGTGTGTGTGTACGTGTGTATCTGTGTGTGTGTACGTGTGTGTGTACGTGTGTGTGTGTGAGTGTGTGTACGTGTGTGTGTACGTGTATGTGTGTACGTGTGTGTGTACGTGTATGTGTGTGTGTGTACATGTGTACGTGTGTGTGTACGTGTGTGTGTATGTGTATGTGTGTGTGTGTACGTGTGTGTGTACGTGTGTGTGTGTGAGTGTGTGTACGTGTGTGTGTACATGTGTGTGTGTACGTGTGTGTGTACGTGTATGTGTGTGTGTGTACATGTGTGTGTGTGTGTGTACGTGTGTGTGTACGTGTGTGTGTACGTGTATGTGTGTGTGTGTACGTGTGTGTGTGTGTGTGTACGTGTGTGTACGTGTATGTGTGTCTGTGTACGTGTGTGTGTACGTGTGTGTGTGTGAGTGTGTGTACGTGTATGTGTGTGTGTGTACGTGTGTGTGTACGTGTGTGTGTGTGAGTGTGTGTACGTGTATGTGTACGTGTATGTGTGTGTGTGTACGTGTGTGTGTGTGTGTGTGTACGTGTGTGTGTACGTGTGTGTTTGTGTGTGTGTGTACGTGTGTGTGTGTGTGTGTGTACGCGTGTGTGTACGTGTATGTGTGTGTGTGTACGTGTGTTTGTACGTGTGTGTGCACGTGTGTGTGTGTGTGTGTGTGTGTACGTGTGTGTGTACGTGTATATGTGTGTGTGTACATGTGTGTGTGTACGTGTGTGTGTGTGTGTGTGTGTGTGTACGTGTGTTTGTACGTGTGTGTATGTGTGTGTGTACGTGTGTGTGTACGTGTATGTGTGTGTGTGTACGTGTGTTTGTACGTGTGTGTGTGTGTGTGTGTGTACGTGTGTTTGTACGTGTGTGTGTGTGTGTGTGTGTGTACGTGTGTAGCACCAAATTTAAGCATCTTAAAGTCTTCAACCTGAAACAGTCTCTCTCTGTCTCAGATAGCATCAGCATTTTGCTCTGTGACCGTCTCCATGGAAATAATTCCAAACATTCAAACCATGCTTGTCACGTCACAGAGAGGAACAAAGAAATGAAGAAGACATGTTTGAAGTCGCTAAGATAACTACGACAAGTAGATCCTATTTATCTGCATAACAGAGAGAGCATTTCCACAGTACGTCGACCTCTGACCAGCGCCCTGTACAGGAAGTCTGGACTGGAGTCCTAATGTCTGATCCTGCGAGTATTACCCAGCAGCCAGTGCAGAGTTCAGATGGAGCAGATGTGGGTGAGGGGACTCGCTCGGCTCTCACTGCCCCACTGTCGGAGCGCCGTCCCTGCTTTTGTTTGATGAAAGCCGAGCCTCCGTCAGCCACATTCATTATGGCAGCTTGGTAATTAACCAACCGGTAATTAACTGGGTTCATTTTTGGGTCACAGTTGGGTCACACGGGCCTGTAACCAGTAAGAGCTATTCACACTAAAACTGGTAAATGCTCAAATTCTTACCTTCACAAAGCGGGAATGTCCACAATTTAGTCTCTAAGTTGCTGAAGTTTTTAAAAGTATTTTAAAGAAGAAAAGCAGAATCAAATTATATTCATAATCACATAATAACGATCAAATCACATCAATTATACTTATTTAATTAATCTAAGAATTTATAAAGACAAAATAATAATCACGAACAGTGACAAAGGTGGCAAACATCATCCTTACATCAGTGAATCACATATGTGTAAAACCCTCATTCAAAAACTACTTCCAAATGATTCATCAGTAGAACACAGAATAGGACATTAACACAGAGAACATATTGTCGCTCTGGGGGTACAGGAGCGCAACATAAGGGCTAAAAAAAGGTGCCCTGGGCCCCAAAGTCAGAAACAGCCACGTCACAGATAAAGGTGAGGTTTATTGCTACATCAGTCGTACCAAAACTGAAAGCATAAACTCCAGGGTGAACCAAAATCAGCCAAAGTTACAAAGGAAACAAGCTTTTCCAAAGAAGTGCTACCTAAACTAGACGAGGACAAGCGCTACCCCAAACCCCCAAATTTAATAAACAAGAGAAAACGTACACAAGTAAATGGGCTTCAGTGCTGTTTACAAATGGACAAAGCTATTTACAGTACTATACACTAATCTCGCTGTTGTCAGGACACACACAGGGATTAAATACTATGACTTGGGCAGCTGAGGACAGGTCTGCCGGAGACAGCGGCAGCCAATCAGAAAAAGGAGAGACTGCAGAGACTATTAAAGGCACAGAGCACACATACAAAATGTAGTCCAGACATACCAACACACACACTGATTCATGACCAAAATATGGCCATTGTAAATGTTTTAAGGAAAGTATTTTCCCACTTTTAATGTGATGACAGCAACACATCCTAAAAGAAATCCTAAAGTCCAACTTTAGGAACACAATGAAGTGTTTCTTTTTGTGCAGCAGTCTCTAAACGTCTGATGGCCAAGGAGAGCACTTTCTGATATAACAGTCCTGGCTCTTCTTTGGTGTCATTTTTGTTTCATGATGTAGTAAGTGTGCCTTTCCAGAAGTGTAAACTGCCAAATCCACATGCGACTCCATGCCATCGGTAATGCAGGCCTTTGAGGATGATAGCAGGTCAGATGGCCTCGCTCATCTTTAGTTTGACGGATTTTCCAGAAAGAATTTCACATTTTCTGCCAACATTAATCACAATGGCAGCTTTAGCATATGCTAACCAAAGGCCATATTCTTCTTTATTGTGCTGCAAAGAATAAAATGATCAGTTACTAGTTGCAGATGTTTCTGTATCCAAGTCTTGAAGCAGTACCTTAAAGCACTTGATATAGTTTATCATTCTGTCATCACAACAGGACAGATGATTAGTGGAGCCTCATTGCGTCCCGATTTATTTGTACAGGGGCTGAAGAACGGATGGATGGTGTCAGAAAAACTATCTGTGAATGTAAACATTAGCACTTTGGCATCTACGTTGTAGAAGGACAACAGTCCCTTGTCATAGTCGACATAGATTCCCACCCGGGACGGTCTGATGGGAACCGTCAAGTTGGTCGATGGTTCTGTTCTGAAGGCAAACTCGGAGTGATCCCGAAGGCTGAGAAACCAGTATCCATGGGCGGGGCTCACGGTGATTTTACCCTTACGGTTGATGGACCGACTGGCCACGCCGAGGTCCCAATCAGTCTTCCCCCCTACCTCCACCTGAAAGAGGACATTGTGGTAATGATTAATTTAGACATTGGACACCGAATTTGCAGTGCGCTTTGATCTTTAATGTGGATGCCATAGTTTTCCAGTTATGATGGGAGATCCCCCATATGTTAAAGAAAGAAATAAAAAACACTAATTAATCAGTAATTTATCAAAAAGAAACACATAAAATCTTCTCACTAAACTCAAGATGTCATAAAGCTCCCCTTGCTCATGTCTCCACGTCCCCATCAGATGGACTGCTTTGTTTGTAGAGACTGAGAGTTTAAACTAAAAGAGCTTGTTTCCATATTGCTTACCTCCCAGTAATGGCGCCCTGAGTTGAAGCCCTGGTTGGCCAGCACACACACTACCCGGTCAAAGCGTTTCAGGTTGTCTGGTACCAGCTGATGGCGATCTCCACAGTAAACCCTTTTCCCATCTGCTGAGACGGTGAGACGTGGGTGGGCGGTGGTGGGATCCAAAGTGATGTCGACTGACAGATACAGTGATAGAGCAACGGTTAGTTCCTCCATCCTGTAACAGCTGACTTGACTTGAGTTCGGGTTAAAGATGAATGATGTAAACTGTAAATGCCAAAACGTCTTTGAAAGTTTCTAAAAACCTGCCAGTTTAGCTCGGGGCTCAGACAAAAGTAAACGCTAAAAAGTCCATACCTGCATATTCTTGAACCCTCCTAACCTCTGCAAAGAAAATGTGATAAATTAACTTGTTGACATTTTCTTCAAGTCATTTATTAGAAGAAGAATATTAGCATGTAAAGAAGCTGTCATTAAAACACTTACTCAGGTTGGGTCTAGATAACGACTGGATTGATGACGATTGCTGACCTACCAGTACGGAGAGACACATTTTTGTAATGTTCAGTTAATATTTGATGTTTGTTAATGAAAACATGATCATGCAGAGTTTGAACTTGGTGGATGGTCTTTTTTTGGCTACGTTGCTGTTGTACAGACGTTCCATTGAGTTGCAAAGGTTTACAGACACTATTTGCTCTTTTGAATCTTCAACATGACTTTACTGCCCAGTTTAACTTGAGGTGGGAATGAAGACTTACAGATTTCTGGCAGTACTCGCAGCTCTTTGTGAAACTGCTCCATCATCTGATTGACGGACCTGAGAATCACACCTGACGTCAGCTGAGATGACACAGAGACTCCGGACCAGTTCTTAGCCGGCGGAGGTGCAGACAGGGAAGGGAACGTCTGCAGGGGGATAGGAATGTCATAAAGACATACAGTCTATGTTACATATCATGTTAATCATACTATATGCTCAAAGTAGCCAAATTCCAGTTACTTAGGGCCAAGTGAGTGTAGAAAAGCGCTATATAAGAATCAGTCCATTTACCAAATAACAAATTCCAGTAATCACCGATTTCATTTTCGTCGGCGGTTTAGGAAAAGGTCCACCCTGCTGCACTCTCTTCTGCACCTCTCTCATGCACCGTCCTTCAAACTCATCCATGTACTCCTTACATGTTCACCTGTCTCCCTCTCATTGAACTCTAACCTTCATTCTCTCGTCTCTCCAGAACATATCTGCTTGTTTCCAGACTCTCGTCCATGCACTCCCTCCCCTCACTGCAGATTACATCTGGAAACATCAGTAGTTTCTGCTGGAAAGGTAGTTGGCAGTGGTTCCTGGAGTTTGCACCAAAAACCTCCCAGTAAATGCTTTGGTTGCTAGCAGATTGCTACTGACTACCTACTGGCTGAGCAGGAGTATAAGGTGTGGCACAAACCAGAAAAGTCGTACCTCAGCCACAGCCGATGTGTTTCAAAAGACACAACATTTAGTTTAAATCTTCACTTCAGCTAAACTACAGTGCTACAACACGCTGCTGACCAAATGAATCACAAACTTTTTGCCAGCTGGTTGGGGATGCTTCTTTTCTAATGACTGGTCGACTGGTCCACTGACTAACAGCAACCTCTAGCAACTGAATGGGCGACGCTCATCAGCTTCATTCACTCGTTGCTGTTGCCACCACGAGCACCTCTACAGCCCTCTCCTCCCTGGTCACGTGTCTGCACCCTAACAAACGCTGCTTATACCGAACTGTTCTGTGAGCGTGACTGGGGCGCCCCAGCTTTTAGTACCATTAGTAACCGTGGCTCTCACAATTCTCTGACAATCATTTGGTAGTTTTATGCAAACAATAACATAAAAGCATCAGGAGTAGAGTGGAGAGTGGAGAAGACATGTTCATGTCTCCCAGCAGCGAGTGCCTCTAGCAAGATGAGTAATCCTGATCCAGGGTTTCACATCTCTGCATCTCAGTTCTCACCTCGTCAGTATATTCCTTAACTGGACTTATATCTACTTTCTGAGAGTAACTACTGGAGCACTGCAAACGTCTGTATTATTTTATCTGGTGCCTCATTTCATTATTTCTTCATACCTTGAGAAAGAAGATGTAGTCCTCAGACAGAGCCAGCTGACTCAGTGCTGAGCTCCTGCGTTTGAGCTCAGCTATTTCTTCTTCCAGCTCTCTCAGCACGCTCTGAGCTCTGCGCTCTGCCGCTCGAAGAGTCATCTCTATCACCTGGGTGCCACAGACAAGGTGTGTTCACGAATATGCCGACAAATGTCTCGTCTACTTTGAGAAAAAAATAGTGTGATTGTCTCTGTAGTCACCTCCAAGACTTCAGCTTGGCAGTGCTCCACGCTGGAGATCAGCTTGGAAAAAGCACAAACGGCTCCATCCGTCTCTCTCTCTCTGCAGTATCCTGATTAAAGCACGAACAGCAACCAGCGGAAAAGTAGAAAAGAAGAATTCAGAGACAACCATAAATGCAAAATGTGACAAACCAAAGTGTATCTATTCTGTCATTTTCTTTTCTGATTTCATTAAACATGAGCAGCTCGACCACATGAATACAAACTGTTTTTAAGTGTCAGCTAAAGATCTCTGCTCTCTGATTGGCTCCTGGAACAATGTAGCACGCTATCTTAACAAAACAAACAAACAAAGTGCACGTGTGAGAGAATAAACACATACGATCCTGCAGTCGTGTTGACACCACATCACTCACCTTTATCTCTCGCAGCGAGCTGTGCACCTCCTCCACTTTCCTCTCTCTCTCACTGATGAGCTCCTTCAGCTTCGCCTCAGTAAGGCCTAACTGAGCCTGTATGAGACAGAAAACACACACTCTGTCTAATAACAACGCATTAAACAGCTGCTGCAGGTGCATGTTTATATACAATTAGATGCACAGTTTGTTTGTCAGTGACAGTTGACTTTGATTTAAAATCAACTGACAAACACTGAATATATGATTGAAGTGCAGATCTTCAGCTTTAATTCAGGGCTTTCAGGTGTCTGTGTTACTGCTGATAGACGTCATGTGAATTCTGATGAGTGAGAGCAAACATGATTGGATAATGGGCCAAAGCAAAAGCAACCGAAGAGTTTATCAAGATAAAGAAATGGGATATTATAACAAAGTCAGTCAGCCTAACTCAACTCTATAGAGCCGCTTATTGAATACAAACTGAAGGCACAGGGACACACGAACAAGCAGCAGCTGGAGATGGTTACAGTTCAGGGTTCGAAACATCAGGGAGCCGTTTTTCATTCAAATATTAAATACAAGTCTTATATTTAAATTAGGGATTCAATTCAATTCAATTCAATTCAAATTTATTTATATAGCACCAAATCACAACAAAAGTCGCCTCAAGGCGCTTCATAGATACAGAGAAAAACCCAACAATCATATGACCCCCTATGAGCAAGCACTTTGGCGACAGTGGGAAGGAAAAACTCCCTTTTAACAGGAAGAAACCTCCGGCAGAACCAGGCTCAGGGAGGGGCGGCCATCTGCTGCGACCGGTTGGGGTGAGAGAAGGAAGACAGGATAAAAGACATGCTGTGGAAGAGAGACAGAGGTTAATAACAGATATGATTCAATGCAGAGAGGTCTGTTAACACATAGTGAGTGAGAAAGGTGACTGGAAAGGAAAAACTCAATGCATCATGGGAATCCCCCGGCAGCCTACATCTATTGCAGCATAACTAAGGGAGGATTCAGGGTCACCTGGTCCAGCCCTAACTATATGCTTTAGCAAAAAGGAAAGTTTTAAGCCTAATCTTAAAAGTAGAGATAGTGTCTGTCTCCCGAATCCAAACTGGAAGCTGGTTCCACAGAAGAGGGGCCTGAAAACTGAAGGCTCTCCCTCCCATTCTACTTTTAAATACTCTAGGAACAACAAGTAGGCCTGCAGAGCGGGAGCGAAGTGCTCTAATAGGGTGATATGGTACTACAAGGTCATTAAGATAAGATGGGGCCTGATTATTTAAGACCTTGTATGTGAGGAGCAGGATTTTGAATTCAATTCTGGATTTAACAGGAAGCCAATGAAGGGAAGCCAAAACAGGAGAAATATGCTCTCTCTTTCTAGTCCCTGTCAGGACTCTTGCTGCAGCATTTTGGATTAGCTGAAGGCTTTTCAGTGAGTTTTTTGGACATCCTGATAATAATGAATTGCAGTAGTCCAGCCTGGAAGTAATAAATGCATGAACTAGTTTTTCAGCGTCACTCTGAGACAGGATATTTCTAATTTTAGAGATGTTGCGCAAATGGAAGAACGCAGTCTTACATATTTGTTTAATATGTGCGTTGAAGGACATATCCTGGTCAAAAATGACTCCAAGGTTCCTCACAGTGTTACTGGAGGCCAAGGTAATGCCATCCAGAGTAAGAATCTGCTTAGATACCATATTTCTAAGCTTTTCAGCGCCGAGTACAATGACCTCAGTTTTATCTGAATTAAGAGGCAGAAAGTTAGTGGCCATCCAGGTCTTTATGTCTTTAAGACATTCCTGCAGTTTAACTAATTGGTGTGTGTTATCTGGCTTTATGGACAGATAGAGCTGGGTGTCATCTGCATAGTAGTGTAAATGTATGCTATGTCTTCTAAAGATGCTGCCTAGGGGAAGCATGTATAATGTAAACAGAATTGGTCCTAGCACTGAACCCTGTGGAACTCCATAATTAACCTCAGTGTGTGAAGAAGACTCTCCATTTACATGCACAAATTGGAGTCTATTAGATAGATATGATACAAACCACTGCAGTGCAATACCTGTAATACCTACAGCATGTTCTAATCGCTCTAATAGGATATTATGGTCAACAGTATCGAATGCTGCACTAAGGTCAAGAAGGACAAGCACAGAGATGAGTCCACTGTCAGAGGCCATAAGAAGATCATTTGTAACCTTCACTAAAGCTGTTTCTGTGCTGTGATGAGCTCTGAAACCTGACTGAAACTCTTCAAATAAACCATTCCTCTGCAGATGATCTGTTAGCTGTTTGACAACTACTCTTTCAAGGATGTTTGATATGAAAGGAAGGTTGGAGATTGGCCTATAATTAGCTAAGACTGCTGGGTCTAGAGATGGCTTTTTGAGTAAAGGTTTAACTGCAGCCACCTTGAAGGCCTGTGGTACATAGCCGATTATTAGAGATAGGTTGATCATATATAAGATCGAAGAATTAATCAATGGCAGAACTTCTTTGAGCAGTTTTGTAGGAATGGGGTCTAAAAGACATGTTGATGGTTTGGAGGAAGTAATTATTGAAGTTAACTCAGAAAGATCAATTGGAGAAAAAGAATCTAACTTAACATCAATGGGTACTAAGAGTAGCTGTAGATAATATTACATCTGTGGGATGATTATTGGTAATTTTTTCTCTAATGATAAAAATTTTATTTGTGAAGAAGTTCATGAAGTCATCACTAGTTAACGTTAAAGGGATGGTTGGCTCAAAAGAGCTCTGACTTTTTGTCAGCCTGGCTACAGTGCTGAAGAGAAACCTGGGGTTGTTCTTATTTTCTTCAATCAGTGACGAATAGTAAGCTATTCTGGCTTTGCGGAGGGCTTTCTTATAAAGCAACAAACTATTTCTCCAGGCTAAATGATGATCCTCTAAATTTGTGACACGCCATTTCCTCTCCAGATTACGAGTCATCTGCTTTAGGGTATGTGTTTGAGAATTATACCACGGGGTCAGGTACTTCTGATTAGAGACCTTAGTTTTCACTGGAGCTACAGTATCCAGAGTCGTACGTAGTGAGGAGGTGAAATTATTAACAAGATAATCGACCTCTGTTGGGGTAGCGATCAGATAGCTGCTCTGCTCTGTGTTGGTACAGGGCATTGACGATGATAACAGTGGCTGGATTATATTCTTGAACTTAGTTACAGTGCTTTCAGAAAGACATCTACTTTGATAAAGTCCACTCTCCACTGCTGCGTAATCAATTATTGTAAATGTAAATGTTATCAGGAAATGATCAGACAGGAGAGGGTTTTCAGGAAACACTGTTAAATGTTCAGTTTCTATGCCATATGTTAAAACAAGATCTAGAGTGTGATTAAAGTGGTGGGTGGGTTCTTTTACATTTTGAGAGAAACCAATTGAGTCTAATAACAGATTAAATGCCATGTTGAGGATGTCATTTTTAGCATCTACATGGATGTTTAAATCACCCACAATAATTATTTTATCTGAGCTCAGAACTAAATTAGATATAAAGTCTGAGAATCAGACAGAAACTCTGTGTAAGGCCCAGGTGGACGGTAGATGATAACAAGTAAGACTGGTTTCTGAGTTTCACAGCTGGGGTGGACGAGGCTAAGCATCAGGCTTTCAAATGAATTAAAAGTCTGTCTTCGTCTTTCATTAATTAATAGACTGGTGTGAAAAATTGCTGCCACACCGCCCCCTCGACCTGTGCTTCGAGATTTCTGGTAGTTAGAATGACTCGGGGGTGTTGATTCATTTAAACTAACATAATCATCCTGCTGCAACCAGGTTTCTGTAAGGCAGAGTAAATCAATTTGTTGATCAATTATTAAGTCATGTACTAACAGAGACTTGGAGGAGAGAGACCTAATATTTAATAATCCACATTTCACTGTTTTACTCTTTGGTTCAGATGTGGATACTGTATTGTTCTTTCTTTGTAAATGTTTAAGTTGTTTGTTGCTGGTTTTTAGTTTGTTTTTTGTCTTTTTGGAAGCTGACACAGTCTCTATGGAGATGGGTTTTTGAGGGGGTAGCAGGAGGAGAGAAGCTGCAGAGAGGCGTGTAAGACTGCAACTCTGCTTCCTGGTCCCAACTCTGGATAGTCATATTTTGAGGGGTTTAATAAATTTGTCAATATTTCTAGAAATGAGAGCTGCTCCATCCAAAGTGGGATGGATGCCATCTCTCCTAACAAGACCAGGTTTCCTCCAGAAGGTTTGCCAATTATCTATGAAGCCCACATCATTTCTGGGACACCACTCAGACAGCCAGCAATTTAAGGAGAACATGCGGCTAAACATGTCACTCCTGGTCTGATTGGGGAGGGGACCAGAGAAAACTACAGAGTCCGACATTGTTTTGGCAAAGTTGCACACCGATTCAATATTGATTTTAGTGACCTCCGATTGGCGTAACCGGGTGTCATTACTGCCGACGTGAATTATGATTTTACTGAATTTACGTTTACCCTTAGCCAGCAGTTTTAAATTTCCTTCAATGTCGCCTGCTCTGGCCCCTGGAAGACAATTGACTATGGTTGCCGGTGTCTCTAGCTTCACATGTCTGAGAACAGAATCACCAATTACCAGAGTTTGACCCCCAGCGGGTGTGTCACTGAGTGGGGAAAAACGGTTAGACACATGAACGGGTTGGTGGTGTACCTGGGGCTTCTGTTTAGGACTACGCTTCCTCCTCACCGTTACCCAGCCGCCCTCTTTCCGCAGCTGCTTGGGATCTGCCGGGGAACAGCTAGCGGGGCCTACGCTATCTTCGGCTGCACCAGCTACAGGGGCCTGGCTAGCTAAGGGTGAGTGAAGGGTGCGAAGCCGAGTCTCCAGTTCAGTAATCCTGGCCTCCAGAGCTGCAAATATGCTACATTTGTTACAGATATCATTACTGCTAAAGGAGGCCGAGGAGTAACTAAACATCTGACACAATGAGCAAGAAAGTGCAGAAGGGACAGGTGAAGTAGCCATGGTGCTAACGAGTCGGCTACGAGCTAAGCTAGCGAAACAGTACAGAGACAGTGAGTGAATACTATAAATTAGGTAGTGAGTACACAGAAAGTGTGCTTCGGATGAAGCACGTGAAGATTATACTGTGAAAAAAGAATGTATTTAAAAGTTGTTAATTAAACTGCTAAGCAAATAAGCTACTCAGAAACACCACTGTGTTTGAGCAGGAACAGGAAGTGATACTATACCACAGAGCGAGCGAACACCAAGTGAAACTGCATTCCTCAGTTTCTACACACTTCAGACTGTACGTATTCTTTCCCATATTTCTGAAAGAGAAAAAAAATCATCCAATCAAAACCTGGATTTGCCCGGACCACCTGGAGGTGGCCGTACTGCTGATCTCAGCTTTGTGGACAAGCGTGTTCGCCATCCAGCCTTTTCCTTATGGTGCAAAAGTGTTAAACACCATAAACTAAGGACAGAGTGCTTCCCACAACAGTCCTGAAATTAGGTGTCGTATTCCTGAGGTTTCCCTCCCAGTGGTCCATCCAAAACAAAAACAAAAAAAAGAAAGAAAAAGAAAACAACAAAAGCAACAACAACTTAAAAAAAAACTACAAACAAACAAACAAAACTCTATTCCTGTCAACATCTTTCTCTTACACAACACATACTTCACCCATTTGGAGTTTTCACCCAGACCACCTCCAGGGACACAACCTCCCCACGGCTCCTGTAGCCGCTTTGCTGAGCTCAGCACCCATTGCAGCCGGGCGTCCCCTCTGCAGCCTTTGCTTCAGTACAAAGTGCTAAAAACCATAAACCCAAAGACAGAAGAGTCCTTCCCACGACAATCCATAATTTAGGCGTCGTTTTTTTGAGGTTTTCCCTTTTTGTGGTCCGCTTGAAAACTCCCCCCAAATCAAAACAGCTCACCGTTGCAGATTCTTTTCCCATTTCTTTCCTCATAGTTCGTTAAATTCCTGCATGTGTGAGTCGCTGAAGGCCTCTAGCGGTTCCCCCTTTTTTGAAAACAAAAGAACGATGGGACTGGGACAATTTTCTCCCAGGATGGCCAGTCACCGCATACCTGTGATTCAGCGAAACTCACGTGAGGAATCCTGTTCGTGACGCCAAATTGTTATGGAAATGTTAACAATAACCTGCAACACACCCAGTGAGCTTGATTTGAAGTGGGTTTAATAAACACAATGTGGAGAGAGCATCCCAGTGAAACACCTGGACATCTCTGTCACGATCCTGGGTCTTATGACCCAGTGTTTTGAGTTTTAGTTCTTTTGATGTTTATAGTGTTTGTTTAAGCTTATTAGGTTTCTTATGTTCATTTGCTTATTAGCTCCCTCTTGTGTTTTCAACCCCTGTGACGTCTCCCTTGCCCTTCGTGTGTTTCATGTCTGTGTGTCTCATGTTGTCATGTCTGCCTCTCATGTTTCCTGTTTTATTTTGAAGAGATCTTGTGTTCCTGTGTTCATCGTGTTTAGTTTTACTCTTCCACTGTGACATCGTTATGTTCATGTGTGTCAGCTGTCCCCCATGTGTTCCCACTTCTCTCATTAGCCTCCTGTGTGTATTTAGTCTGCGTTCTCATTCAGTCTTTGTCGGATCGTCTGTGTTGTTCCCATGTCAAGTCCTGCGTTCAGGTTTTCATATATATATATAGATATGCGCTCAGCTTCATTGCCATGTTTAGAGTTTTGTTTGTTTTTCTGCCAGGGTTTTTCATAGTTCGTGCTTCCTTTCTAGTTTAGCCAGTTTAGGTTATTGCTTAGTTTGCATTGTTTTTGCCCTTTTATTTTGTACTGTTCTGTCTGCCTTAATAAACAGCTCATCAGTTAAGTTTGAGTTTTAGAATGTCTGCACCTGGGTCCACTCTTCACACTCCACGCAGTTTGCCTCGGCAAACTGTGACAATCTCTGAATTGTGGCCACAGCCCTCACATCTTATATACAGACACACAGACAAAGAACATTCCTCAAACTCTTACATGTTGGCCCCCCTCATGGGGGGGGGGGGCTATACCTCCTCCCTCAAAGAGAGAATTATGACCTTGTTTTCTGCTTAGCCATCACCTAAGGATTTACATCCCTGATAAGCAGAAGGAGTCTCACTATCTGTTTAACTTTCCACATGCATGTAAACTGGTGATGGGAGTGCTCTTACTATAGTAAAGTGAGAAAGTGATATTACTATAACTAATGTGATATGATTAAATATGTGATTAATACATGAGAAAAGAAATCTGCCACCACATGTTTTAGTGTTACTTTGTATCATAGTTCATACTCTGGTTCATTTGTAGTCTTAGTTATTCTGTTTTGAGTTTCTTATATTCCCTGTTTAGCGTCTTGATGATCAGATTCCCTCTTGTGTCTTTGGCCTCTGTGTCTCTGTGTGTGTCTGTGTTTATATATGTTGTGAGTTATTGTGTCTTGCTTCCCTCCTCATGTTTCACTCTCTTCCCCCCTGCCTGTTATGTTTCTCATGTCTCCTCTCGTTCCCTCACTCCCTCTAATCTACCTTTCCTCCACTTCTCTGTCAAACTCATGTGTCAGTCTTGCGTTCCTTATGTGTCTTCTGTTCCCTCGTCATTGTACTTTGTGTTTGACGCTGTCTCCCTAAGTATAGTGTTGCATTCTTCCTCATGGCTGTGCGTTTCCCCTGTGTGCCTCTTCATATGTTTAGTTTATATATGTCCCAGTAAAGTTTTGCATTATTTGCCTTTCAGTGTTTTTGAGTTTCCCGTCTCCGTCTGCAACCGTCTATGACATTAATGTCAAACCTCTTTAGTGCAAACAAGATACTTACTCCAGTGTATAAACTACACCTTGGACATCCATTCAAAAAAACAATCATGACTGTTATAACCGTATGACTCTGATACAGGATATTGGACTGGATTATCAAAGTTAAAGAGGTAATTGCAGGCTAGCCAACAAGCTACCAGGCTAACAGCTGAGAAAGCTAACGGCTGACCGAGGAAACAGCTGACTGAACCTGCTACCAATGGAACCAGATACAATGGGGCTGAAGAGGACTCCGTCAGCTGAGGAAGTCGGGGACATTAAAAGGTCTCTTTACTTCTTAATGGAGGAAATTTCCACTATCAGGTTGCAGCAGAAAAGTATCCTTGAACTTGTGGAGGTAAAGCTCCTTCACATCCAAAATGCAGAAAAATTACTAGACTACCAGGATCACATCACATTGTGCAACTCTCATAGACAACAATTTTACAAATGACATTAAAAAGAAGACTGTAAGTGGACTCCTGATTAAAGACATAAGTGACCATCTTCCAATTTTTACCATCTATGATAGGAATTACAAGATCAATAAAGTGGACAGTAAAAAAGAGTACAGACAAGCAAGAACAGAAGAAAGAGTCAATGCATTGAAAAAAATTTTAATGAAACAGAACTAGGGTGAAATATATCAGAAACAAGACGTTCATAGTGCGTATAATGAATTCCTTAGAATGTTTACATTATTGCATAATACCAACTGTCCAATAAAGCGATATAGTAGGAAACATAAATATATGGGCTGTCCATGGATAAGAAAAGGTCTGCAAAATGCCTCTATAAAGAAAAATGCTCTATACAGAGATTTCTTAAGAAAGAGAACTGAAGATGCTGAAATCAGATACAAAAGATATAAAAATAAGTTAATTAATATACTTAAATATAGTAAAAAGGAATACTATAAGAAGCAATTAGATATAAATAGAAATAATATTAAAAGTTTATGGGAAATACTGAACATCGTTATAAAATGTGGGGCTAGACAAGAGAACTATCCCAAGTATTTAATTTGTAATGACCGTGAAGAATATAATATGGAGGTTGTGGCAATCTTTGGATTGTACTGATATTAATAAAAATAATAATAAATTTTATTTCTGAGCGCCTTTCAAGTCACCCAAGGACACTTTACAATAGGATCAAAACATAATAAAACAATGTCAAAATAAGAACAATAAAACAAAAAGCACAGGATAAAATTAACTAACAGTGGATTCACAGTGAATATGCAGATTTGAACAGATGGGTTTTGAGTTGGGATTTAAACTGTGGGAGAGAACCAATGTTTCTTATATTTGGGGGTAGAGAGCTCCACAGTCTGGGAGCAGAGCAGCTGAAAGCTCTGCTTCCCATGGTGGTGAGGCGGAAAGAAGGTACAGCAAGCTGGATTGAAGAAGAAGATCGAAGTGAACGGGCAGAACAGGTACTGCTTAACAGGTCAGAAAGGTAAGGAGGAGCGAGGTTATGAATGGCCTTGAAGGTGAGCAGAAGTTTGAATATTATCCGGAATTTCACAGGGAGCCAGTGAAGTTCCTGAAGAACAGGGGTGATGTGCTGGTAGGAGGGGTTCTGATGATAATGCGAGCAGCAGAGTTCTGAACCAGTTGAAGCTTATGGGGGAATTTTTGGGGGAGACCATGCAAAAGAGAATTGCAGTAGTCAATACAGGAGGTAACAAGACTGTGGACAAGAATGGATGTAGACTGGGTGGAAAGAGAAGGAAGCAATCTGTTAATGTTGCGTAGATGGAAGCAGGCAGAACGGGTGAGATTATTGATGTGAGATTTAAGGGATAGTGAACTGTCTAGGATGACACCAAGGCTCTTAACCTGAGGAGAAGGGAAAACTGTGGAGTTATCGATGGTGAGTGAGAAATGGTTCACCTTCAAAAGGTTGGATTTGGTGCCAATAAGAAAGATTTCAGTTTTATTCTCGTTGAGCTTGAGAAAATTAGAGATAAACCAGGATTTTAACTCGGATAGACATTCTGTGAGGGAGGAGGGTGGGAGGGAGGAATCAGGTCTGCAAGACAGATATAACTGGGTATCATCAGCAAAACAGTGAAACTGAAGATCAAATTAGCGGAAAATGGTACCTAGAGGGAGGATGTATGTTATGAAGAGGGCCTAAAACTGAGCCTTGTGGTACACCAGAGGTGACGGGCAATAGACGAGAGCGGAATGATCTTAGTTGAATAAACTGGGAGCGGTCAAGGAGATATGATTGAAACCAGGCAAGCGGTGTGTCGGAGATGCTGAGAGAGGAAAGTCTGCTTAGAAGTACAGAGTGAGAAATGGTGTCGAAGGCTGAGCTCAGATCTAAAAGGACGAGAATGGTGAGAAGGCCAGAGTCAGCTCCGATTAGAAGATCGTTAGTGACTTTAAGTAAAGCAGTTTCTGTACTGTGACATGAGCGAAAACCAGATCGAAATCTCTCGTAAATATTATTATTAACCAGGTGAACATGAAGTTGAGCTGCAACCACTTTTTCAAGTATTTTAGAAATGAAGGGTAAATTGGAAATCGGACGGAGGTTGTTAAAGTTGTTAGGATCTAAAGAAGGTTTTTTGAATCAGTCTTGAATAAGGAGGGAACGATACCGGTGGCGAGAGAAGAGTGAATGATAGCAGAGATGAGTGGGAGTAGAGAAGAGAGGCAGGATTTCACAAGCCCTGTGGGCATGGGGTCAAGATGACATTAGGCAGGCTTTGATTTACATATGAACTCGGAAATATCGGATAAATCGGGAAGATAAACAGTGGAAAACGGCTCAAAAAGGAGAAAAGGTTCTGGAGATGAGGTAGACACAACATTTGATCTGAGTTGCTGGTGGATGTTATTGATTTTCGTAGTCCAGAACAGCATCAAGGAATTGCAGGTTTCAGAGGAATAGAAGTGTGGTGGTAAAGCGTAGGGGGGCTGAATTAGTTTGTTGAGAACTGAAAACAGAGTCCTTGCATTACCCTAATAAGACCTGATAATACCAGAGTAGAAACTTAGTTTGGCCTTGCTGATGGAGTCTTTATACTGAAGTACATGGTATTTATAGATTTCTGAATCAACAGTTAAACTAGATTTCTAATATTTACGCTCTAGCTGCCGAGCTTTGGCCTTCAATGCTCGGAGGTCAGAGGTAAACTAGGCAGCAGAGTGAGCAAAGGAAACAGAGTGGGTTTTTACAGGAGCAAGAGAATCAAGGACAATGTGTAGACAATTATTATAATACAACAAGAAATCATCAGGAGTAGAATAGAAGTCCGGAATCTGAACATTGTCCAAACTGGTAGTGAGAATGTCCATATCAATGTTCTTGATGTTGCGGAACGAGATGAGACGGGTTGGCTTGGTAGAAGAGCAGCAGAGAGTGAGGTTAAATGAAAGGAGGAAGTGGTCAGTTATGGGGATTTCAGCAGCAGAAAGATTCGAGGGAGTAAGACCAGAACAGCAGACCAAGTCCAGGGTGTGTCCTTTAGAGTGAATGGCAAAGTCGATAAATTGTTTAAATTCAGAGCCTTCGAGACAAGAGGAAAAGTCTCTGGTGAGCAGACGGTCATTATTATCCATATGAATGTTGAAATCTCCCACCAAGATCACATTTGGGGAGAGAGATGAAAGATGAGTTAGTAGATTAGCAAAGTCACTGAGGAAGACAGGGTTAGGTTTGGGGGGGGGGGGGTATACAGTAGCTATGATGGTGGGAATGGGTCCAGTCAGCTCACATGCAAGGCACTCATGGGAACTAAAGGTATCAAGATTAATTGGCGGGTCATTCAATTCAATGGGCACGGTGGTTAGCACTGTTGCCGCACAGCAAGAAGGTCCTGAGTTCAATTCCAACATCAGGCCGGGGTCTTTCTGTGTGGAGTTTGCATGTTCTCCCTGTGTTTGCGTGGGTTCTCTCCGGGTACTTCGGCTTCCTCCCACTGTCCAAAGACATGCAGCTTGTGGGGATAGGTTAATTGGAAAATCCAAATTGCCATTAGGTGTGAATGTGCGAGTGAATGTGAGCGCGAATGGTTGTCTGTCTCTGTGTGTTGGCCCTGCGACAGACTGGCGACCTGTCCAGGGTGTACCCCGCCTCTCGCCCTATGACAGCTGGGATAAGCTCCAGCGCCCCCCGCGACCCTGAAAAGGATAAGCGGAAGCGAATGGATGGATGGATGGATGGACATTCAAATGCTAGCGAAAGAAGATCGCGAGACCACCCCCACGACCTGAGCAGCGAGGTTTAGAAAGGTAAACAAACCCCAGAGGAGTAGATTCATTTAGCTGAGAAAAGTCATCAGGTTGTTGCCAGGTTTCAGTTTAGCAGAAAAAGTCAAACTTAAGGTCAGATAGGAGGTCTTGGATGAGAGGCCCCTTATTTGTCAGTGAGCGAATGTTTAGAAGACCGAAACTGAGTATTTTCTTTTTTGCTAATCGCAGTCGGCGCCCCGGGCAGGTGGGCTAGAGATCGGTGGTTGACAGCCCGATCAGGTTTCCTGCGAGGGCGGCGAGTAGCAGACCAAAACGATTTAGTTCCATTGGAGTTATGGAAAATCATGTGGGACCTGCGATGGATGTATCTCCGGCGAGGCTGGAAAGTGATGTCTGGGTGGTAGTGGAGCTCCGCCGGCGACGGGAGCGACAGCTGCTCGCGAAGGTGCAGGAGGTCAGCGGCTGTATAGCGGAGCAGACCAGCCATAGGATGGTAGACGAGCGTCAGGAGAATCCATAATAGTGCCGACCAGCTCAGAAACATCTTGGGCCACATCTTCGATTATGTGGAGGAAAAGGAGCCGAGCCAGCCGGAGCGACGAACAGGTAGGCTAAAATAGCTCAAACAGTTAAGCTAGTGCAGCTCACTGAGAAGAAGACGTAAGAGCACATTCAGCTGAAATAGCAGATGTTGAGGACAAGCGTTGCAAATCAATCCCTGGCAGAGATCGATCTGCTCCTGAGTGTGAATGTCCCTGTTCATTCAAATCTGAATCCAAATAATCTAAATAATCGAAAATGTACCGGTGAGTAGCAGTAGCCAGGCGCACCAGCGTTCACTCAAGCCGGAACCCAATTGATATTGATATGATAGTGGTTAAAAGATATAGTAAGGCTATTATAAAACCGTTTACGTACATCTGTAATTTATCATTTCAAACTGGTCGATTTCCAGACAGAATGAAAATAGCAAAAGTGATACCCCTATACAAATCTGGCAACAAACACCATTTCATGAACTGCAGGCCGGTCTCTTTACTACCTCAATTCTCAGAAATTCTTGAAAAACTGTTTAACAACCAACTGGACAAATGTATAGATAAACATAAACTACTCACTGAGAGTACGGATCAAGCAGAATTCAATAGAATACATCCCAAATTCCACAGACAAAAAGCAATATGTGGATGGGTTATTCAAAGACTTGACAAAGGCATTTGACACTATAGATCACAATATATTAATAAGAAAACTGGAACGTTATGGCGTCAAAGGGGTAGTTTTAAATTGGGTCCTGAATTATTTAAGTAAGCAGTTTGTGAAATTAAATGGTGGTTGCTCCTTATGTATGGACATTGCTTGTGGTGTACCCCAAGGCTCAGTTTTGGGCCCAAAATTCTTCAACTTAAACATTAACAACATCTGTAAAGTGTCCAAGGTATTAAAAATGGTTCTCTTTGCTGACGATACAAACATCTTCTGCTCTGGTGATGATCTGCAGAATTTATTGGAGGATATGACTAATGAAATAAGTAAAGTGAAGTTCTGGCTTGATAAAAACAAATTATCATTAAATTTGAATAAAACTAAAATTATGTTATTTGGAAATAGTACTTTAAATACAATGCTAAGATTAAACTAAATGGTGTTGATATTGAAAGAGTCAGGGAAAATAAATTTCTGGGGGTAATAATAGATGAAAAACTGGAGTGCTCACGTAAGATATATTCATTCCAAAGTATCACGAAGCATTGCAATACTAAACAAGGCAAAGCAGGTATCACACGGGACATCACTTCATATTTTCTACTGTTCACTGGTTTCACCATACTTAACCTTTTGTGCAGAGGTCTGGGGCAACAACTATTAAACCACATACTTTCACTTTTTACTCTTCAACAAAAAAAAGCAGTTCGAATCATCCACAATGCAGGTTACAGGGAACATGCAAACTCACTATTTTTGCAGTCTGAAATATTGAAATTTGCTGATCTAGTGAAATTCCAAACAGCACAAATTCTATTCAAAGCAAAAAATAAAGAACTGCCAGATTATATTTAGAGTAAGTTATAATTTAAGGGGTTTTTGTAACTTCAAAACAGGGAAGGTACGTACAACAGGAAAACGCTTTTGTGTTTCTGTGCATGGAGTGAAGCTGTGGAACAGTTTGAATATGAAATTGAAGCAATATCCAAACATAAAACAGTTTAAAAAGAGTTATAAAGATATGATCTTCTTGAGCTATAAAGAAAAGGGAAAATGTTGAAATTAAGTGAATGTCACTATTTAGAAAACTTCATGATGTGATATTATAGTATATATTATATCAGAAATCTGTTCACTATTTTTATTACAGATTATATCAGTAAGGAAGCTGACTAAATATTGACTGATAACTTATGGCAAAGGGGTGGGATTAAATAAGTGTGTACTTCTTCCCTCTCCCTTTCGACATGTAACTGAATCAGAACAGAAGCAATATTGAAATGTATTAACTTTATTTTGTATAGTATTTTTTCTCAGATTTTCTTTGCTAAATGTACCTGTATATTGTTTACATGATTGAAATAAATTAACAAACCGGCCCAAATACAGGAGAAGGACAGCTGAGAGTGGAAAAAAAATCACAAAAATAAATACTGCCAGATTTTCAACTTCGGTCTACAAGAAAATAAGAAGATCATGGGATTAGCCTCGATTGCACTTTGGACCTATTGACGGGATGCGCTCCGTCCCTTGATGCATGTACACTTTCAATTTCTGGTTGGGCTGCTTGGGTACAAAGTAAGTTTCATCATCAGATGATGAGCTTCATGTAAACATCTGCATGGAAACTGGATGCCTGGACTTCTCTGCTTACTTAGACCAAACCAAACCCTGAATTATGTCTGTGAAGGTTCTCAGTCATCCAGGTCATCGTAGTCAAAGGAGCTTGCAAAGAAAAGCGTCTGGACTTCTTTAAGTTACTTGAAGACGTTTCACCTCTCATCCGAGAGGCTTCTTCAGTTCTAAGGTCAAATGGTGGAGAGTCCCAGATATAACCCTAGTGGGAGTGTCCCCCCACAGAGGGACAAAAGGACCCCCTGATGATCCTCTAATCGCCTGAGCCAAGGTGTGGAACTGGGTGTGGGTCCCAATCAGCCAGAGTTTCGGGTGGGTTCATTGTGAAACCTGGCCCCACCTTATCATGCGAATTCCTGAGGTCAGATGGCCCAGGGTGTGAGTGGGCGTTAAGGCGTCTGGGAAGGGATCTCAAAACTGGATTATAGATGGCAGAGAGTTGGTGTCGTAAACCACCGCCTCTGTTCAAAGATGGTCGCTCACAGTGGACATAGATGGCTTCTTTCACTCCTCTTTCAAACCATCTGTCCTCTCTGTCCAAAATGTGAACATTGGCATCCTCGAAAGAGTGTCCTTTATCCTTAAGATGCAGATGGACAGCTGAATCTTGTCCTGTGGAGGTCGCTCTTCTGTGTTGTGCCATGCGCTTGTGAAATGGCTGTTTGGTCTCTCCAATGTAGAGGTCTGGGCATTCCTCGCTGCACTGTACGGCATACACCACATTGTTAAGTCTGTGTTTTGGCGTTTTGTCTTTCGGGTGAACCAGTTTTTGTCTGAGTGTGTTGCTGGGTCTGAAGTACACCGGGATGTCATGCTTGGAGAAAACCCTCCTGAGTTTCTCTGATACACCGGCTACATAGGGGATGACAATGTTGTTGCGCCTGTCCTTCTTATCCTCCCTCGCTGGTGTCTGATCTCCTTTTCTGTGCCTCTTTGCTGACTTTAAAAACGCCCATTTAGGATAGCCGCACGTTTTGAGTGCTTCCTTTACATGTGTGTGTTCCTTCTTTTTCCCTTCAGGTTTCAGATCCATTTCTCTCTCACGTTGGTACAAATCAGTAAACACTTTTCATATTTCACTGTTTTTACACAAGTAAGCAGCACGTCTTTATCAAGATCAATAAGCAAGAGTTTTAGTCAAAGGTAATGTAGTAATAATTAAACATTTTAGTATTAATATCCTGGCTTCTCGAGGCTCCGTTTTCACTGACAGTTTCAATCAAAATTAGAAATGCTGCTCTGAGACTGAGAGAACTAATAGTGCTGCCTGTTGTGCAGTTCGTTTCCAAAACACGTTATTCATAGTTGCATACAATTTTAGACTGATGTGGGCCAAAGCCTAGCATAGCCTGTAACGTTATTATGACCGGCACATTTTATGAGTGAACTTGGCTTTAAGTGACTTACAGGTTTCTTTGAAAAACACTTTCTTATATCCAGGTTCTTCCTTTTTGCTGCCATCCTCCTCTCCTACTTGCAGGTCCTCACAGTGCAGGCTTGCTGCTGCTAAAACTAAACAGAGCTCCATGAAAGGCACAGCCAATCACATTGGCCATATTTGTCACATGACGTAGAGAACGTAATTTAAATCTTTCTTCACCGCTGGTTGAACGAGACGTTGACAGATTGTTTTTTTTCTTTCTATCGCGTTTGTTTTTCTTTACTTGAAGAAATCAAATTATTGGTGGGGCCATGTCCCCTCTGTCCATGCCAAATCTACGCCCTTGGCCTAGTACATGGTTCTGTTGTTGTAATGATGGTCATGTCATCCATGTAGGCCCTAATGGGAGGAAGACGAAGGCAGTTAGGCAGTTTTGCAATCTTGGCTCAATACACACACACACACAGATACACACACACACACAGATACACACACACACATAGACACAGACACAGATACACAGACACACACAGATACACACACACACACAGACACACACGTACACACACACATGTACACACACACACATACACGTACACACACACGTACACACACACACACACATACACGTACACACACACACATACACGTACACACACACACACACACATGTACACACACACACATGTACACACACACACACACACGTACACACACACACACACACGTACACACACACACACACAGCACTTCTCTCTCACACACACACACACACACACACACAGCTCTTCTCACACACACACACACACACACACAGCACTTCTCACACACACACACACACACACACACACACAGCACTTCTCTCACACACACACACAAACACACACACAGCTCTTCTCACACACACACACACACACACACACACACACACACACACACACACACACAGCACTTCTTACACACACACACAGACACACACACACACACAGCACTTCTCACACACACACACACACACACAGCACTTCTCTCACACACACACAAACACACACACACAGCTCTTCTCACACACACACACACACATTCCTGTCTTGCATCCCGACTGAGGACCAGGTAAATGCACTATCAAAGTGAGGACCACCATTTCTGCTACACTTGCAGACAAATCTTTGCCATTTTTGAACAATGGGAAAAATCCCAAAATCAAAAATCACCTCAAAATCTTAAAACACTCAAGTAGAAAAAAAAACTCATTTTGCTATCTGAGTGAGGACATTGCCATAGGGTGCTATTTGCGTCATTTTCCACCAGGGGGTGCTTTTGTGTTTGTTTCCGTCTATATGTTTTTTCTGGTTGCATTTACTCTCTGCCATTTTCCATTTTAGTGCAACCAAATAATGTGAAAGTTAAACAGTCTGAACTTTATACATAAACACAATACCTAAAAAGTTCTGATAATCTATCAAGACCACCCTACATAACAAAAAGGTAGTATTACATTTCAAATACCGCTTTAGATTTTATTAATAATTACCAAGGAAATACCCACAATGCTGCAAGAAGAGCAAATTCAGTTTATTTCACAATCCTTCCAGAGGAATAAAAATTATTATAACAACTAAGACAACTATTAAGTCTAATGACTTACAAGTAAAATAGTGATCAATAACTTTGATCAGTTTGTTTTGACTTTTGCCAAAAAGAAAAATCACTCAAGCTGACTAACTATTAAGCCATTAAGAAGGTGAACAACTTTATAAACGAACCAAAAACATCCTGGGCAAAAACCTAGAACTTAAACTAACTTAAAAAAGTTTTTTACAAGCAGACCTTCGATTCAGAGTGACAATCGTGTTGTACACAAAGTTTTTAACATCTTTCCATGAGCGATTAACTAAGTCTTTTTCCGCTTCTAAGCATTTCATGCAGTGTTCTTTTTTTGGAATTTTCCGCTCCGCGACAAATTTTCCCAGCCATCTTTGCACTGCCGTCTTCTCTGCTTCACTCCATGGCCTCTTGACCTTCGCACGGGGGATCTCTACAAATAACACAAAAGACAACATGGAGTGTTAAACTATGTTACATACATGTTGTAAAGTTGTTTGTTTTTAAATGGGGTTCTGCTTGTGTATATTTACAGAAAATGCCAAACCAAACGGTAGGTTCAACAATTTACTCAACATTTTGTACCCAAGATATGTAGTAAGCACTTTTAAATTAAGTATTTTGAGTTTACAGAAACATGAGATCAGTTTTGAGTAATATACTTACAAAGTGAAACAGCAGCCAATTTACCTTTATACATTTTGTTTTCAAAAGTACTTGTTGCATCTAGCCTTTTAAAATAAGATGCTAACTAGTTATTCCTGCTAAAATCATTCATCATAACAATATTGTCTACAACCTGATTCATATACTGCAAACAGAAAATATCAAATACATTTAAAGCTGAAAACATCTCACCCTTTGCTTTGGCCACTTTGGTTTTTCCCCTTTTCCTCATGGCGAGTGTTACTTTCTTGGTCTCTTCTAAAACAGAAACAGACAAAAAAATGGTAGCTGTTATTGTACAATGCAGATTTTACTTGAATAGAATTTAATTAGAATACACAACAGTGTCACTACATTTCAGACAAATGCTTAAACTCACCATCTACATCTGCGAAGTACTGAGAACTTCCGTCTTTAAAAAAAAAAAAAAAATTTAATGTGCCATATCATCCTAATTCACTGATTTTTTTTTTCTATTGAATGACTCTGGAAAATCTGACCTTCATCCATCTCACTGCCTCCTCCTTTCTCCTCCTCCTCATTTCCCCGAGGATCACTCTGAGTAGCTGCTATGGGACTTTCACCTGTGACTAACGCCAGATATCAAATATTAGCCATCAGGAGTATGGTAATTACTCTTCTTTTAGTTAAGATAAATTAAAAAAGCAAAAGGGAAAAAAAAACACTGCACAGCCATTACAAGGTGGCATTTGTATAAAAATGCGTTTGACAAATGTAACAGTTTTTAAATTAGAATCTGGGTTGTGGTGATAAACCCGCAGATTTCATGTGTTTTTCAGTCTATTTCTTGCTGTAATAAAGGAGCTCACTATAGAGTGAGTGTACATGATCAAGTGTTATCTTTTGTATAGATTACTGAGCACTGAAGTCGGCCAACAGTGCGTTTATTTGGCTATAACATGCCACCCAGTTCTTTTTAACCATTAGGAACTCAAGCTAACAAGCTAACATCAGTGTCCTATATTAGTCAATGTCATATAACGTTAGGCAGTTTATCATAAATGCTGCTTATTCATGAGGCTGTATGCCAACGGCTCTACTAGTAAGCAGGTAACACTTACCACCACTATCAGAACAGCCATCATCCCTGCCTGCGAGGACCACATTATTGTCTGCAATGTAAGAAATATTGAAATGATGCAATTTAATGTGGAAATTTGTGTAAACACACAAGTCTTTAAAATGAAATTACTGTCAAATGTATAACCCAAGCTAATTTCCATTGTCATGAGCTTTAAAATACACAACACTAACAATGCACCAAAAAACAACAAGCAGTAGATCATGACTAGAAGACTAATCGTATTTTAAAACCAGTGCCCATTTAAATTTAAGATGACGCCAGTCAGGATTCAGACTGAGGTCCTCTAGTAAGGAATTCTACATGTTATCTCCTGAACTGGAAAAGCTGTTTGTCCAAACAGGGATTCAAAGTAACATCCCTGTCCACCTGGAAGCTAATCATCTCATGAAGCCAAACTAAATGCAACCTTAAGGTCACTGAGCATGTGGGAAACATGTTTAATAAGCATTTAGAGATTTGTTTAGGAGTAACACATTCACTAAAATTATCAAGCCAAGATTTATTCTAAACATACCACTGCCATGATGCTGAATTGCTGTCCAAAACTGTTGCTTGATTATATATTAATATTATATATTATATGGTGCTTGTGACCACAAATTATACCACTACATCAAAAATAAAAAAAAATAAAAACCTCAGTGGATCAAACTATCCACTGAGGCACAAGTGGCACAAATAAATGCAATAAATGCAAATATATTTGTGATTTGAAAATCTGCTCACCATTTCAACCTAACATAATATTTCACATCTGAAAAGATACATTGGAAACCAAAAATGTGTTCTGCTGTTGTACTGTAAACAGAAAGGACAAAACAGGAACACCAACATAATCAGTCCTATTCATTGTCAATTCATGATCTTTATTGTCTTAACTGAGCTCATGTATTACGATTATAGGTAAAATAAGAAGATGTTATGGCATGACCGTGTTATTGGACTGCAGAAGATTGCACAGGTCTACCACGAAGACACAGGCTGTAAAATAGGGCTGCAAACAAATGTTACTTGCAACAATTTTCTCTATTAAAACCTACTTTCATCCACTTCTGTGTCTTGTTCCTTCGGTCTGCCTGGGTCTCTTTGACTAGCTGGAGGGCTGGGAGCTGGGGGAATTACACCTATAGCAGATAATGAATTACTAGTAATTGATTAGAGAACAGTGCTAACCACCAACATTCTAAAGTTGGCAAAATACTGTGCAATTTTTGGGATTTTGAGCCGATTTTTCAGTCATGTGTCCGTTTTGGGATCGGCCCAAGTTTCGCCTTAATTGTGTGTCATCGTGCATTATACATGGGGTAACGAGAAGCAATTAACACCTCACAACCAGCTCCCAATCAAGAGTCGGATGGTTGCAAGAAAATCAAACCTATTTGAAATCCTGTCGCCCCTCGTGAGGGTGTCAACACAGCCTCTCACACTACGCACGCACAAACGCAGAAACGGAAGTGATAAAGACAGAGCAGCACAGCAATGCAGCATGTGATCTGGACACAAGCGATGGAGGCACAACTTGTAGAACTTTAGCAAGCTCATCTGCTTTTCAATGTGGCCTCACAAAATTATCACGACCACAACAGCCATGAAAAGAGTTGGATGGATGTTTTTCATTAACATTTTAGCAAAGTTGATGGTGGTGGTGTGTGTGTCTGTGTGAATGAAAGACAGAGGGAGGGAGAACGAGAGACAGATTTGGTGTTATAAGCTTCATGTTATGGATTAGTCAAGTGTCAAACTATTTGACCACACAATATCATTTGCAATTCAATATAGCAGGACAGGGACAAAAAGACAATAAATACTCTATCATACATACCAGCAACAGAAACCTCCAGGGTGCTGAGGTTCTTGCCCCTTAAGGTGCCAGCACCTTCCTCCATTGCAAACAGAAGCTTGCTTATCTTGGCAATTTGAAAGGTTTTGTCTGTCTGTCTGTAAAAGTCCTGGTGAACTCTGATGTCATGTCCCATGAACCTTGCAACTTGCTCGAGCTCTTGATCATTAAGATCCAGGAGTTGGCAAAGTGTGGCAACCTGTTTTCTTAATTTAGTTGACCTCAGAAGCTCAGGGTTTTCTGCTTTGCTTTGGTCTGCATATTTTTGTAGGCAGTCACATCCACGTATGTGTGTCATCCCACCAGGTCTAGCAAAGAGATAGGGATTTTCAGCAGGTACACCAGCTGCTTCTCTCTTTTTCACCAACAAATCGATTGACTCCTTCATTCTGTCGCTCAAAAAAAGGGGCACTTTCCTGCCTCTCTTCCCCCTGATTTCAATGCGGGTTAATAGCTTGCTTAGCTCCTTTTCTAATGGTGACAAGGTTTCGTAAATGTCTTCATTAATGGGACTTGTTTTTACGTCCTTGTAGGTCTGAAGAATCAAGCGTGATGCTTCTCCTTCACGTCGCTTGTTAAAGACAATAACCTGTGCCAAAACAGTCTCGTTCAATGTCTTGTATGCTGCCAAATCCATGTGCTGCATCAGTCTCTCTCTTGCTTCACCTTCCACGGTACGGAGATGGTCCCTCAGAGCAATCACATTTTTGGTGAGGGGAATGTCATCCTGTTTATTCCACCTCTTTTCTTGTATTGTTTGGTGAGCACTGACAGATACACTGTTCCTCCAGTTTTTGTCCAGAAGTTCCAAGAATTTTTTGGCCTTCTTCTCTGCATGGTCATCGTCATTCATAAGAGTCTGTCCAATCAGGACCTCGACTGCTCCTTTAAGACAAAATCCAATTTTGACTGCTGTTGACGGTTTGCCATATTCATTTTTGCCTGGACTAAAGTTTGCAAGATGCTTGGCAACACTGACAACAAACTGAAATTTTGATGGTTTGCACAAATCTTCAAGAACATTCACTGTCTTGTCCATATTTTTTGCAGCTAACATGAACCGGCCAAGCTCCCTCATCCTTTGTGCAATGTATTGGTGCTTAGACTTCACACGGCCATGTCTTGCATCTAGCGATTCTCCATATTTGCAAATCAGAGAATCACTCCTGATGTGAAAGGACACTTGATCTTGTCGCATGTTGTTGATAATAGTCTGACATCCTTTAGATGAATGTTTTATTGGAAGAAGCCGTGCAGAGTAACTCTGGACTCTAGAATGTCTAGTTTTTGGCGCACACAGTTTTTTAGTTTTGCATGACAGCAAATGTTTCCATAATGTCTTTTTGATAAACATTGCAAAGCAAAAAGGGCAAGGTAAATATTCTCCTGCTATAGCTTCATTAGATGGCTGCTTCCATGTTACGACTTGCCCTCTGCCTTTTTGTATCACTTTGGTGTTGTGCTTAAAGTCTCCTTTATTGCGAAGTTGTTCTAGAAGATCCTTCCTTTCTTTGGAACCTACAGGGTAGCTAAAGGCATATGCCACATCACTAATCTCCATGTGATTCCTTTGCAGGTGTCTCGATATTTTTGCTTGGGACTTCCCACAGTAAAGACAATAATGTTTTTTGTCCCATACTCGTTTGTTGTCCTCTCTTTTTGTGCATGTTTTTACAGTCACCTCTGATTTCCGTTTAGCCTTTTTTTCTCCCTTGTGATCATTTCTTTTTCTTTTCCCATATGTTCTGGGTGTCTTTTTAAGAGTCATGTTTCTCAGTTCTTCATTATCACTGTCGCTATTGCTTGAAACGTCAGTGATCTTTAGTGTCTTACTTTGTAGACTGTGGGTGTCCTCATCACTTAAGTCTGAAATGTGACTTGGCACGTATTCAGAGCCTGAACAAATGGAGAAATCCAGCTCAGAGCAATCACTTTCCTCCTGAATAGGTAAAGATAATAATCATCATGAGAAGAAGTCAATTATAAGGATAGAGTTATGTAATAAAGCTGTAAAACTATCTTCCAAAAGTTGAGACGCTGTGTAAAATGCAAGTTAAAATAGAACGCAATGTTTTTCAAAGCCCACATCTTAGTGTATGGGGGTGCATTAGTGCCTATGGAGCTAGCAGCATGCAAATGTGGAAACGCATCGTTAGTGCCGAAAAAAAATACAGGTTATAGAGCAACATATGCTCCCATCTAAACATCATCTTTTTCAGGGAAGGCCTTGGATATTTCAGCGAAACAATTGTAAATTGTATAGTGCATGTATTATAATGGCAATGTTTCATAGTCCAATACTCTGAGTGCTGAAATGACCAGCCTGCAGTCAAAACCGTTCACCTACTCATAACATTTGGAGCATCATGAAACGAAAAATGCGACAAAGGCGGCCCAGGTCTGTTGAGCAGGTAAAATCTTACATCAGACAAGAATGTGACAACATTGCTCTCCTTACAGTCCAGCAACTGGTCTCCTCAGATCCCCGATGTTTACAATGTTGTAAAAAGAAAAGAGAAAATTCACAGTGGGAAACAAGGCCCAGTCGTAACTTTTCTGAGACATGGTACTACCATCACATTCAAAATGATCCTATAATTTTATTAAAATGGAACAATTTCTCAGTTTAAGCAATTGAAATGTTTTACATGTCTTACTGTTAACAAAATGTGGGTTTATGAGATTTGAAAAACATTGAATTCCGTTTTGATTTACATTCTACACAGCATCCCTTCTTTTATAGATATGAGGCTGTAAAAGAATAATGAACTAAAATGAGACGGGTTACTACCGTATGCTGACAGCCTTTATTGCAAGGAAACTTTTTTTTTTAAGTCAAACTAGTGGCATATAACAAAGATGACTTTGTTTTCATTCCACAAACTTATTGTATAAGAAAAGCTGCTATGAAGATACACTCAAATACTGTTTGATATAGAAATAACATCTAGAAATGTATTTGAAAAGACATAACATTTCTGGATACATATCCAATGTTCAAGGTTAAAGCTGACCTGAAACACTACATACATTAAGGCTAGATGACACTATGGAGGCCTACTCTTTAAAAAAAAAAAAAAAAAAAAAAGAAAAGAAAAGAAATCTCCGATTGAACACTGTCAGTGAAGCTCATTATAAAAAAAAACAACAAGTGTTTACAGCATGTGTATTTCCATCTTGGCTGAGTTCAGACTATGAGGTCACTGGGTTGGTTGGTTGGATGGATACTGATAACAGTTCTACCCTACATTAGTTTATGTTAGCTAACTAGGGACAGAAAGAATAACTAAAAATAAAAGGAAGTCTAAGAGGGATCACTTTGTAACCCTGGCTGCAGCAATGAGTTTATGTTAAAAACCAAGTAAAGACTGTCAAATTTCACTTTTAGTCTCAAAGTGCTTTGTCATTGTTTGCTAGCTGTACTGAAACAGAAGAATCCACCTGTTAACTGCAGTGCTCGAGTTTAGAAAGGTGACGCTTAAAAGGTGGTGCATCTAAAACGTATTCCCACAGCAGAGAATCTAAATCACACTTAAAATATGCTGTAAATAAAAGAATCAGTGAAAACGGGGGCTTCCAGTCTATTTTAAACAGAAACTCTGAATCTAACCTGCTTCCAACCAGATGATGTGTTTGTCATCAGTTACTATGGTGACATAGTCATGTTTAAAAAAAGAAAAAAGATAAAAAAGACGCTGTTTGACTTTAACATTCCTGCATATGATTCAGTAATAATTACATGTTCAAATATTTGATCAAAAAAGGCACATACCTGTGTTTGGCTTGCTGCCATGGCTTCCTCGACCTAATACCAAAGACAAAATCCAAAGTTACTTCTCAGTTACATTTAAGTAATAACGGCTTAGAGGTGATACAGCACAAATGCACCAACATTTTTCTTAGTCTTCAGCAAGCAGGAAAAGCAGCCCATTACCCATCTCTAACATATAACTGGACTGCACTGTGCTTTCCACTATTTCCACCTCCTTTTTCCTTTTGATTTATTTACTGAAGCTCACCTCAATAAGGCTACGGGGTTGCTTAACAGTGAGCTCTCATGCAGGTGAACCTGATGTACAAACTGTGACCTGCAACTCTACCAATTTAAAGTAACATAAAAAGAATAACATTTATTTAAAAAAATAAAATAAAAAAATAAAAAAAAAAACAACCCCACAGAGCATCACAATGTTTCACCCATTTTAAATATAGTAGTATTAGGGGTTTTTTTTAAGTGTTTTATATAGGATAGCTTATATGCCCTCTGATTGGCACACTGTTAGAGTTACATCATTTTCCTTTTTTCAACATACTTTTATTAATAACTCTCTGTACATAAAACACTATTAGGACAGCATGTTATCATTTCCTCCAAGGTGTGTCATATTATAATGCTAAAACATAGTGACCAAAGAGACAACACATGAACACACTTTTGATTGTTTGAAGGCAAAGTTATAACACACCATACAAAGGCTTACATTATGTATAAGCATTTACATTATTTGCTTTAAATAGCCAAATGAATACTACATGGCAGCCTTGATGTTCCACAAAAAACACTTTCTAAAGCCTACTTTAGCAGCAGAATGCCAGGCCTTCTGTCCAGTTATGTTTAACAGTGAAAAACACCTACAACAAACGTGAGGAATAAGACAAACGAGACTAAACAGAGCACCTGCCCATCTGGGTCATGCTGATGTGCAGCTACACTAGTAAATATACTGGAGGGACAGACGCCGCTCAGTCAATGAAACAGACATTCAAAGTACGCATCAAGCCGAGAACGCAAAAAAATCCCGGACGCGTTCTCGCTCCGCCTGTTTTATCGAACATGCATCAGTGGTGACTTGTGTGGACTTGGTACAGCTAAATATCCCAGAATGCATTTCGTCCAAAACTCAAACGCGGCAATGGCGGACGAGCGGGGCTAAAAACTTTTAAATATTACTCTTTCTGGGTCACAAAATAAACTTTCGAGTTATTTTCAAGCGAGAATGTAGCTGTGTAAACTTCAAATATCTGCTCGATTTATCAAGATATCATATATTTCCAAACGCGCTCCGACGTTTTCGGAGGCGTCTGTGACCCGCCAGCTCCATAACAGACAGCGAGGTCGAGGATTATTACAGCCGGCGAAACCAGCGGATACCCCCCCCCCTTTTTGTTTTCACACAGCTGAATAAACGTCAAACAGAAAACGGATTAAACAGAAGTGTGAGACGGTCAAGAATTTACTCCAGTGTCCTGTTATATTTTAATTCAATTCAATTCAATTCAAGTTTATTTATATAGCGCCAAATCACAACAAATGTCGCCTCAAGGCGCTTCATAGATACAGAGAAAAGCCCAACAATCATATGACCCCCTATGAGCAAGCACTTTGGTGACAGTGGGAAGGAAAAACACCCTTTTAACAGGAAGAAACATCCGGCAGAACCAGGCTCAGGGAGGGGCGGCCATCTGCTGCGACCGGTTGGGGTGAGAGAAGGAAGACAGGATAAAAGACATGCTGTGGAAGAGAGACAGAGATTAATAACAGATACGATTCAATACAGAGAGGTCTGTCTGTGAAGGTTCTCAGTCATCCAGGTCATCGTAGTCAAAGGAGCTTGCAAAGAAAAGCGTCTGGACTTCTTTAAGTTACTTGAAGACGTTTCACCTCTCATCCGAGAGGCTTCTTCAGTTCTAAGGTCAAATGGTGGAGAGTCCCAGATATAACCCTAGTGGGAGTGTCCCCCCACAGAGGGACAAAAGGACCCCCTGATGATCCTCTAATCGCCTGAGCCAAGGTGTGGAACTGGGTGTGGGTCCCAATCAGCCAGAGTTTCGGGTGAGTTCATTGTGAAACCTGGCCCCACCTTATCATGCGAATTCCTGAGGTCAGATGGCCCAGGGTGTGAGTGGGCCTTAAGGCGTCTGGGAAGGGATCTCAAAACTGGATTATAGATGGCAGAGAGTTGGTGTCGTAAACCACCGCCTCTGTTCAAAGATGGTCGCTCACAGTGGACATAGATGGCTTCTTTCACTCCTCTTTCAAACCATCTGTCCTCTCTGTCCAAAATGTGAACATTGGCATCCTCGAAAGAGTGTCCTTTATCCTTAAGATGCAGATGGACAGCTGAATCTTGTCCTGTGGAGGTCGCTCTTCTGTGTTGTGCCATGCGCTTGTGAAGTGGCTGTTTGGTCTCTCCAATGTAGAGGTCTGGGCATTCCTCGCTGCACTGTACGGCATACACCACCTTTATTAAGTCTGTGTTTTGGCGTTTTGTCTTTCGGGTGAACCAGTTTTTGTCTGAGTGTGTTGCTGGGTCTGAAGTACACCGGGATGTCATGCTTGGAGAAAACCCTCCTGAGTTTCTCTGATACACCGGCTACATAGGGGATGACAATGTTGTTGCGCCTGTCCTTCTTATCCTCCCTCGCTGGTGTCTGATCTTCTTTTCTGTGCCTCTTTGCTGACTTTAAAAACGCCCATTTAGGATAGCCGCACGTTTTGAGTGCTTCCTTTACATGTGTGTGTTCCTTCTTTTTCCCTTCAGGCTTAGAGGGAACATGTTCTGCCCGGTGGTGTAGGGTCCTAATTACTCCAAGTTTGTGTTCCAGAGGGTGATGGGAGTCAAACAGGAGGTACTGGTCCGTGTGTGTGGGCTTCCGGTAAACTTCGATGTTGAGGTTGCCATTCTCTTCAATGTGCACAGCGCAGTCCAGGAAAGGCAAACAGTCATCCTTCGTGTCTTCCCTGGTGAACTTGATGTTTTTATCCACAGCGTTGATGTGCGCAGTGAAGGATTCCACTTCTTGTGTCTTGATTTTGACCCAGGTGTCGTCTACATATCTGTACCAGTGGCTGGGTACTCTTCCTTTGAAAGAGCCAAGAGCCTTCCTTTCCACTTCCTCCATGTAAAGGTTGGCTACAATAGGTGACACGGGGGAGCCCATGGCACAGCCATGTTTTTGTCTGTAATAGCCTTCGTTGTATTTGAAATATGTAGTGGTGAGGCAGAGGTCTAACAGTGTGCAAATCTGATCGGGTGTGAAGTTGGTCCTGTCCTCCAAGGAGTTGTCTTCTTGTAGTCGTTTTCTGACAGTCTCCACTGCCTCCGTGGTGGGTATGCAAGTGAAGAGAGAGACTACATCAAAGGACACTATGGTTTCATCTGAATCCAGGGTAAGTTTCTGGACCTTGTCAGTGAAGTCGGTGGAGTTCTTGATGTGGTGTGGGGTGTTCCCCACAAGAGGAGCAAGGATGGTAGCAAGGTGTTTTGCAATGTTATAAGTGGCTGAGTTTATGCTACTGACTATGGGTCTGAGTGGGACAGCTTCCTTGTGGATTTTTTTTGGAAGTCCGTAAATGCAGGGTATGGCATCCCCTGGGTAAAGGCGGTGATAAGTAAGGCGGTCAATGATTTTGTCCTTTTCCAAGTCTTGAAGGCAAGCTATAACTTTCGTTTTGTAGCTGCTTGAGGGGTCTCGCTTTAAGGCTTCGTAGGTATTGTTGTCACTGAGGAGAGTAGTGATCTTTGTATGGTAATCTGTAGTGTTTAGGACCACGGTGCATCTTCCCTTATCCGCTGGTAAAACAGTGATGTTGTGGTCTTTGCTCAGGGAAGCGACGGCCTTCTTTTCCTGTATTGTGAGGTTGGACGGAGGGACTTTGGCACTGGAGAGGGTGGCTGAGACTTTCATCCTGATTTGCTCTGCTTCTGTCTGTGATAATTTATTAATCCGAATGGCAGATTCTGTGGCTGTGATGAGGTCCACTATGGGCAACTGTTGTGGAGAAATGGCAAAATTGAGACCTTTGGCTAATACTCTCTTTTCAGGTTCAGTGAGATTCCTGTCTGAAAAGTTCTTAACCCATTTCTCCTGACTGTCTTCAGGTGTGTTTTCTTCTATGGGTTGTGTAGGTTCAGATTCAGAATGAGGAGTGTGTGTTTTTGAAAGCAAGGTGTGAAATTTCCTGCGTTGTCATTCTTTTCCTTTCGAGTGTTGGGCCCGCTGAGCCTTGTCCACAAACTTGTAAACCTCTTCTAAGATTGGAGAGGGTAGAAGTGTTTCCAGTTCCTGCAGAGTCTGGCTGATTTTGATTTGGAGGGCATCTATAGTGAAATGGACCTGTCTTATCCTTTCACTTAAAAGGTGATTTTGCGCTCTCTGTAGAATCAAGTCTGCTCTGTATCCCCTGACAGTGGATCCAAGGCGCAGGCTCTTGGGAACAACTCTGGTTTGTCTGCATCTTAGGTTGAAACGGAGATGGTTCCTATAATCCGCTAGTTTCCTTGATTCCCTTTCATACTCCCGCACCAGTTGAAGGGTGTTCCTCCCAAAATGTACGGCAATATGTCTGTGAAGGTTCTCAGTCACTCTACCTAATCTTAAAAGTAGAGATAGTGTCTGTCTCCCGAATCCAAACTGGAAGCTGGTTCCACAGAAGAGGGGCCTGAAAACTGAAGGCTCTCCCTCCCATTCTACTTTTAAATACTCTAGGAACAACAAGTAGGCCTGCAGAGTGGGAGCGAAGTGCTCTAATAGGGTAATATGGTACTACAAGGTCATTAAGATAAGATGGGGCCTGATTATTTAAGACCTTGTATGTGAGGAGCAGGATTTTGAATTCAATTCTGGATTTAACAGGAAGCCAATGAAGGGAATCCAAAACAGGAGAAATATGCTCTCTCTTTCTAGTCCCTGTCAGTACTCTTGCTGCAGCATTTTGGATTAACTGAAGGCTTTTCAGTGAGTTTTTTGGACATCCTGATAATAATGAATTGCAGTAGTCCAGCCTGGAAGTAATAAATGCATGAACTAGTTTTTCAGCGTCACTCTGAGACAGGATATTTCTAATTTTAGAGATGTTGCGCAAATGGAAGAACGCAGTCTTACATATTTGTTTAATATGTGCGTTGAAGGACATATCCTGGTCAAAAATGACTCCAAGGTTCCTCACAGTGTTACTGGAGGCCAAGGTAATGCCATCCAGAGTAAGAATCTGGTTAGATACCATATTTCTAAGCTTTTCAGCGCCGAGTACAATGACCTCAGTTTTATCTGAGTTAAGAAGCAGAAAGTTAGTGGCCATCCAAGTCTTTATGTCTTTAAGACATTCCTGCAGTTTAACTAATTGGTGTGTGTTATCTGGCTTCATGGACAGATAGAGCTGGGTGTCATCTGCATAGCAGTGAAAATGTATGCTATGTCTTCTAATGATGCTGCCTAGGGGAAGCATGTATAATGTAAACAGAATTGGTCCTAGCACTGAACCCTGTGGAACTCCATAATTAACCTCAGTGTGTGAAGAGGACTCTCCATTTACATGCACAAATTGGAGTCTATTAGATAGATATGATACAAACCACTGCAGTGCAATACCTGTAATACCCACAGCATGTTCTAATCGCTCTAATAGGATATTATGGTCAACAGTATCGAATGCTGCACTAAGGTCAAGAAGGACAAGCACAGAGATGAGTCCACTGTCAGAGGCCATAAGAAGATCATTTGTAACCTTCACTAAAGCTGTTTCTGTGCTGTGATGAACTCTGAAACCTGACTGAAACTCTTCAAATAAACCATTCCTCTGCAGATGATCTGTTAGCTGTTTGACAACTACTCTTTCAAGGATTTTTGATATGAAAGGAAGGTTGGAGATTGGCCTATAATTAGCTACGACTGCTGGGTCTAGAGATGGCTTTTTGAGTAAAGGTTTAACTGCAGCCACCTTGAAGGCCTGTGGTACATAGCCGATTATTAGAGATAGGTTGATCATATTTAAGATCGAAGAATTAATCAATGGCAGGACTTCTTTGAGCAGTTTTGTAGGAATGGGGTCTAAAAGACACGTTGATGGTTTGGAGGAAGTAATTATTGAAGTTAACTCAGAAAGATCGATTGGAAAGAAAGAGTCTAACTTAACATCAATGGAACTAAGAGTAGCTGTAGATAATATTACATCTGTGGGATGATTATTGGTAATTTTTTCTCTAATGATAAAAATTTTATTTGTGAAGAAGTTCATGAAGTCATCACTAGTTAACGTTAAAGGGATGGTTGGCTCAAAAGAGCTCTGACTTTTTGTCAGCCTGGCTACAGTGCTGAAGAGAAACCTGGGGTTGTTCTTATTTTCTTCAATCAGTGATGAGTAGTAAGCTGTTCTGGCTTTGCGGAGGGCTTTCTTATAAAGCAACAAACTATTTCTCCAGGCTAAATGATGATCCTCTAAATTTGTGACACGCCATTTCCTCTCCAGATTACGAGTCATCTGCTTTAGGGTACGTGTTTGAGAATTATACCACGGGGTCAGGTACTTCTGATTAGAGACCTTAGTTTTCACAGGAGCTACAGTATCCAGAGTCGTACGTAAATGGTAAATGGCCTGCATTTGTATAGCGCTTTTCTAGTCCTTAAAGACCCCAAAGCGCTTTACACTACATTCAGTCATTCACCCATTCACACACACATTCACAGACTGGCGATGGCAAGCTACATTGTAGCCACAGCTGCCCTGGGGCGCACTGACAGAGGCGAGGCTGCCGGACACAGGCGCCACCGGGCCCTCTGACCACCACCAGTAGGCAAACATGGGGTTAGTATCTTGCCCAAGCCAGGAGGCAGCCTGGGATCGAACCACCGACCTTCTGATTAGTGGCTGACCTGCTCTGCCACCTGAGCTACAGCCACCCAACACGTAGTGAGGAGGTGAAATTATTAACAAGATAATCGACCTCTGTTGGGGTAGCGTTCAGATAGCTGCTCTGTGTTGGTACAGGGCATTAACGATGATAACAGTGGCTGGATTATATTCTTAAACTTAGTTACAGCGCTTTCAGAACGACATCTACTTTGATAAAGTCCACTCTCCACTGCTGCGTAATCAATTATTGTAAATGTAAATGTTATCAAGAAATGATCAGACAGGAGAGGGTTTTCAGGAAACACTGTTAAATGTTCAGTTTCTATGCCATATGTTAAAACAAGATCTAGAGTGTGATTAAAGTGGTGGGTGGGTTCTTTTACATTTTGAGAGAAACCAATTGAGTCTAACAACAGATTAAATGCCATGTTGAGGCTGTCATTTTTAGCATCAACATGGATGTTAAAATCACCCACAATAATTATTTTATCTGAGCTCAGAACTAAATTAGATATAAAGTCTGAGAAATCAGACAGAAACTCTGTGTAAGGCCCAGGTGGACGATAGATGGTAACAAGACTGGTTTCTGAGTTTCACAGCTGGGGTGGACAATGCTAAGCATCAGGCTTTCAAATGAATTAACAGTCTGTCTTGGTCTTTCATTAATTAATAGACTGGTGTGAAAAATTGCTGCCACACCGCCCCCTCGACCTGTGCTTCGAGATTTCTGGTAGTTAGAATGACTCGGGGGTGTTGATTCATTTAAACTAACATAATCATCCTGCTGCAACCAGGTTTCTGTAAGGCAGAGTAAATCAATTTGTTGATCAATTATTAAGTCATGTACTAACAGAGACTTGGAGGAGAGAGACCTAATATTTAATAATCCACATTTCACTGTTTTACTCTTTGGTTCAGATGTGGATACTGTATTGTTCTTTCTTTGTCAATGTTTAAGTTGTTTGTTGCTGGTTTTTAGTTTGTTTTTTGTCTTTTTGGAAGCAGACACAGTCTCTATGGAGATGGGTTTTTGGGGGGGTAGCAGGAGGAGAGAAGCTGCAGAGAGGCGTGTAAGATTTTAGATAGCAAGGAGCAGACGGCCGAGTTTATTAAACTCCACCGAGACAGCGGTGATGCTAGACTGTCCAATTTCACAGCCGTTTACTTCTTACCTACCCGACCTCCTGAGGACGCGACCCACGAAGACCGCGAAGGCCGGGCCTAAGGAGGATGCAGCCCATGAATTTGGACACAGCTACTGATATTTTTCAAAGCTGTTGTGCTTTTTTGAAATGTAAACTCCTCCTTAAATAAATGTCCGTGATTAAGGGGAAAGGAGATAAGTTTTGGATTAAGCACCCCAAAAAACATCAAATTTGCCAAAAAATATCCCATGCTGCTGAATTTCTTTTCTTTTTATTTTGAAGATGTATAATTGTCAGTTTGTTTGCTAGCAAGCTGCTATTAACTGAGATGAACTTTATGCATTGTACAAGTTAAAAAAATAAAAATAAAACCTGAAGTAAGATACCTTTTTTTGTTTCATTTCATAAAAAAAAAATGCACAGTTTTCATGAAGACAAAATGTGAAATCTTACCTGCTGAAAGCTTTGTTTTAAATCTTGCGATCTCCAGTTTAATTATGCAGCTTCTCAGTTCGTGGACTGAATGGTTGAGATGCAAGCAATGCCCTGCAAAAGTTTGAGAGCATGCAGTGCAGGTGCGCGGGGGGAGGGGCGGGTCACTGATGGGTCATGATATCTTAAAGAGGAATTGCAGAGAGCCAAAGTATTCTCTACTTCTCAGCTCTCACTCTTAAACCTGATTTACATTGTACATTATATAAAATAAAGGAAGCCTGACATTGTTTTTACTACAGTTTAAACACATAATGAAACAACATAATAAAATTAATCTAAAGTAACATTTAGCTTTACAGTCTAAATTGGCTTAATGCATATCAGTAGTCGAAAAGAACTAAGATCCATTACCATATCTATTTTATATATATATAAAATAGATATAGATGTATATATGTGTGTGTGTTTTGGTTGTTTACACACACACTGTAAACGGCCACTGTATTAGGCACACCTTGCTAGTCCTGGTTTGGATTCTCTTTTGCCTTCAGGACAGCCAAAGTGCTGAAAATACTGCCCTGCACCTCCCCCATACCTGCTGCAGTGGGGGAGGTGCAGGGCATCAGTGAAGTTGGGAGCAGAGTGTAGCACAATATTCTGCACTTGTCATCCTTGAGGCACATTTTTCATTTCTTAGTACAGTTTAGTACACACTATAAAAGCACATACTAAAATGTATCTAAAGTCAGATTTAAATGTACAACATAATTTTACTTAATTTTACTAATTATACATCGATAGATAGATAGATAGATGCTTTGGTAGTTTACCATTGTCCATAGTGAGGATAATCATGTCCATTATATGAGCTCCCTATACCTATGCAGGCAGCCAGTAGTTCCCATGGCTAAGAACAGGACACTGAATGGGCCTCACAGCTTCCATATTAAATTACCATAAACTCATCCTCAGTACTCGCTATGTTGTCAGGCTATATATCATAACTTCTCAATAAAGTAAGAGAATGGACTCAGGGTGAGCCCTTCTGGAAGCCAAATGATTCAATTTAATGCAAAATAGGTATTTCATCTGCTCTGATGGAAAACCAGATATTTCAAAGTTTCATTAATGATGATCAAATTTTTATTTTCTTCTAATGGCTAAGCATTTTTAGAGTTGCTTAGTATAAGTAGTTTTAAAATAATTAAAGAAGGCTATGGACTAGACATGTTCTGTTTGAATGAAAAATGGTCATGCACATAAGTTGCTGACAACTTACTTTCTACCAAGAAGGAGCTAGGAAACAACTTTAAATTTCATTTTCTTTTCTGTCTCAGAAAGCATTATATGTATTCAAGTCTTTATTATAATGTACAGCACCCATCTATTCAGGCACCCATTTTCCTAACCGCTTATCTACAGCGTCAACCAGAGCTCCCAATCCATCACAGGGCAGTGTATATTTATATTCATTAGTTCACAAATCAAACATTCACATTAAATGTATAATCTACCTTCTTTTACTCAGTGTTTCATACATTAACTGTACATACAATAAATAAACTTTTTCTCCTAATATATGGTAAACATTGGAAATGCATCCATGAGAAAATTTATTTTGCGCAGTGATAAGCTGGTAACATCACACTAAAGGTGATTCATGCCCAGCCTCTCTTGCCCTGAAAAAGCATGAGCAGCTTTTCTTTAAGCCCACTTGCTCCCTCCACACCAGCCCAGGACTGGTAAGGCAGACAACCCTGTTGATGACTGCCAATCGGACAAGGGAAGTCTGGGTCTCTGTGGCTCTTCATGTGGCTGTCTCTCTAACCCATCTTAAAGACAGTGGGTGCAACTGGCATTGTGACAGTGCTTCTTCTCCATTCCCAGCACCTTCATAGGGTATTGGTGTTAGAGCCTCTGGTCACTGTATCAATGGTTACTTCCTCTTTAAAAGCTGGGTTCTTTTATTTATTGGCTTTGCAAAACAAGTGGCCAAGAGAATATAATGATGCTGTTTGACAGCATCTCGTCAGATGTAGCCAAGCTGCTCTGGCATTGTTATAATTTATCCTATGCCTTCTGTGGTTTTCTTGGAGGTCTTGTGATGCTGTGTGCATCAGTTTGGCTCTCTAGCCTTTGTTGTACGTCTGCCTACCACTAGAATTAAAGAAAAACAAAGGTATTTAGAGGGCTATGCACATATTCAGATTTTCCCCTAGATATATACACTACCAGTCAAAAGATTGGACACACCTTCTAATGTAATGTTTTTTCTTTATTTGCATTGTAGATTCTCACTAAAGGCACCAAAACTATGAATGAACACATATGGAATTATGTAGTAAACAAATTGTGAGATATACCTCAAAACATGTTTTAGATTTCAGATTCTTCAAAGTAGCCACCCTTTGATTTGATTACTACTTTGGCCACTGTTGGCATTCTCTTCATGAGCTTCATAAGGTTGTCACCTGAATTGCTTTTCCAACACTCTTGAAGGATTTCCCGGAAATGCTGAGCACTTGTTGGCCCTTTTGCCTTCACTCTGTGCTCCGTCTCATCCCAAAACATCTCCAATGGGATTGGGTCAGGTGACTGTGGAGGCCAGGCCATCTGGTAGGCACTCCATCACTCTCCTTCTGGGTCACAGAGCCCTTACACAGCCTGGAGGTGTGTTTGGGGTCATTGTCCTGTTGAAAAATAAATGATGGTCCAACTAAACACAGACCAGATGGGATGGCAGGTCACTGCAGGATGCTGTGGTAGCCATGCTGGTACAGTGTGCTTTCAGTTTTGAATGACTCGCCAACAGTGTCACCAGCAAAGCCCCCCCACACCATCACACCTCCTCCTCCATGCTTCACAGGGGGGACCACGCATGCCGAGACCATCCATTCACTTTTTCTGTGTTGCACAAAGACATGGCAGGTACAACCAAAGTTCTCAAATTTGGACTCATCAGACCAAAGCACAGATGTCCACTGGTCTAATGTCCATTCCTTGTGATTCTGGTGACTCGGATGAATGTATCCTCAGCAGCAGAGGGGACTCTTGGTCTTCCTTTCCTGGGGCGGGCCTCATGTGAGACAGTTTTGTCGTAGTGCTTGATGTTTTGTGCGAGTGCACTTGGGGACACATTCAAAGTTTTAGCATTTTTCCAGATTGACTGACCTTCAGTTCTTAAACTGGACTGGATGGACTGTAGTTTCTCTTTACTTAGCGGATTGGTTGTTGCCATAATATGAATTTTAACAGTAGTCAAATAGGGCTGTCAGCTGTGCACCAACCTGACTTCTGGACAACACAACTGATGGCCCAAACCCCATAAAGACGGAAAGAAATTCCACAAATGAACCCTGACAACGTACACCTTTGAGGTGAAACCATTTCAGGTGACTACATCATGAAGCTCACTGAGAGAAGGCCAAAGGTTTGCAGCGCTGTCAACAAAGCAAAGGGTGCAATCTAAAATATAAAACATATTTAGAGTTATATATCAGCTATCTCTTTGCTATATAATTCCATATATATTGCTTCATATATTTGATGTCTTCAGTTTGTATGTACAATGTAGAAAGTAGTAAAAAACAGACAAACATTAAGTCAAAAGGTGGCCAAATTTTTGACTGATAGTGTATGGGGGGTGGAGTTGGGAGTGTACTCCGAAGCCCAGATAAACAGAGAGGGCTGTTTCAGGAATGGCATCTGGTGTATTTCCATATCGGATCAGTCGGTACCTGGGTTAACAATTACTGCCTCCTGTGCTATTGGCCAACAGAGAGCCGATGGAAACTGTGCTACTATTCAAAGACAAAGGAAGAGGAAAGGGGAGAAGCGTGTTAGGAGTCGAAGAGAAGGACAGGCAGGAGTGTGGAGGTACTATGACTGGCAAAGGGAGAGAGCTGGCTGATATGAATGGAGAGAAGGAAGGTAGATTTACTGTGTGTGCAGGACACCGGTTGGATGAAGGTTGGATGTCAGTTAGAAGAGAAAGAGGAATTCTGCAGTTACAGTGGGGCAAAAAAGTATTTAGTCAGCCACCAATTGTGCAAGTTCCCCCACTTAAAATGATGACAGAGGTCAGTAATTTGCACCAGAGGTACACTTCAACTGTGAGAGACAGAATGTGAAAAAAAAATCCATGAATTCACATGGTAGGATTTGTAAAGAATTTATTCGTAAATCAGGGTGGAAAATAAGTATTTGGTCAATAACAAAAATACAACTCAATACTTTGTAACATAACCTTTGTTGGCAATAACAGAGGTCAAACGTTTACTATAGGTCTTTACCAGGTTTGCACACACAGTAGCTGGTATTTTGGCCCATTCCTCCATGCAGATCTTCTCAAGAGCAGTGATGTTTTGGGGCTGTCGCCGAGCAACACGGACTTTCAACTCCCGCCACAGATTTTCTATGGGGTTGAGGTCTGGAGACTGGCTAGGCCACTCCAGGACTTTCAAATGCTTCTTACGGAGCCACTCCTTTGTTGCCCGGGCGGTGTGTTTTGGATCATTGTCATGTTGGAAGACCCAGCCTCATTTCATCTTCAAAGTTCTCACTGATGGAAGGAGGTTTTGGCTCAAAATCTCACGATACTTGGCCCCATTCATTCTGTCCTTAACACGGATCAGTCGTCCTGTCCCCTTGGCAGAAAAACAGCCCCATAGCATGATGTTTCCACCCCCATGCTTCACAGTAGGTATGGTGTTCTTGGGATGCAACTCAGTATTCTTCTTCCTCCAAACACGACGAGTTGAGTTTATACCAAAAAGTTCTACTTTGGTTTCATCTGACCACATGACATTCTCCCAATCCTCTGCTGTATCATCCATGTGCTCTCTGGCAAACTTCAGACGGGCCTGGACATGCACTGGCTTCAGCAGCGGAACACGTCTGGCACTGCGGGATTTGATTCCCTGCCGTTGTAGTGTGTTACTGATGGTGACCTTTGTTACTTTGGTCCCAGCTCTCTGCAGGTCATTCACCAGGTCCCCCCGTGTGGTTCTGGGATCTTTGCTCACCGTTCTCATGATCATTTTGACCCCACGGGATGAGATCTTGCGTGGAGCCCCAGATCGAGGGAGATTATCAGTGGTCTTGTATGTCTTCCATTTTCTGATGATTGCTCCTACAGTTGATTTTTTCACACCAAGCTGCTTGCCTATTGTAGATTCACTCTTCCCAGTCTGGTGCAGGTCTACAATTCTTTTCCTGGTGTCCTTCGAAAGCTCTTTGGTCTTGGCCATGGCGGAGTTTGGAGTCTGACTGGTTGAGGGTGTGGACAGGTGTCTTTTATACAGATGATGAGGTCAAACAGGTGCCATTCATACAGGTAACGAGTGGGGGACAGAAAAGCTTCTTACAGAAGACGTTACAGGTCTGTGAGAGCCAGGGATTTTCCTTGTTTGAGGTGACCAAATACTTATTTTCCACCCTGATTTACGAATAAATTCTTTACAAATCCTACCATGTGAATTCATGGATTTTTTTTTCACATTCTGTCTCTCACAGTTGAAGTGTACCTCTGGTGCAAATTACTGACCTCTGTCATCATTTTAAGTGGGGGAACTTGCACAATCGGTGGCTGACTAAATACTTTTTTGCCCCACTGTAGTTTGATAAAGTGGTAGAGAGTGTTGATTGGAGCAGACTTCAGTAGCCATGTAGGTGAAGGAAAGAGATATAATGTGGAGGTGGTGTAGGTATGGTGTTAAGCAGAGAAATGCAGAAGGTCAAAATTAGAAAGAATGGAAATGGCTGGGGTGAACTCATACTTCAAGAAGAAGGAGGAACATAAGGTGACGTAGAAGAGTGGAGGAAAGTGCACACAGGTGGCTTACATCCTAAACAGAAGGGTCAGTCTGAAAGAGATAGGAGACTGCAAGGTGGTGTCAGGAGAGAATGTAGCCACGCAGCATTGGACACTAGTCTGTAGGATGACTTTGGACGTCAAGAAGAGGAAGAGAGTGAAGGCAGAGACAAGAACTAAATGGTGGAAGCTGAAGAAGGAAGAATGTTGTGCAGTTGTTAGTTCAGGGAGGAGTAGAGACATTCTCTGGGTGGAAGGGAAGAGTTACCAGATGACTGGGAAAATACAACTGAAGGGTGAGAGAAAGGCAAAGAAGGTGTTTGGTGTATCTTTTGGAGAGAGAAAAGAGGACAAGAAGACTTGGTGGTGGATTGGACACCTTCCTGTAGTTAGCTAAGAGAAAGGAATAGCTAAGAGAAAGTGTGATAGTCAGAGAGATGGAGAAAGTGGACAGGAATACTGGGAGTCCAGGCCTACTGCAAAAATAGAGGTGGCAAAGGAAAAAGCTTACACTGACTTGTATGTGAGGCTGGGCACTAAGGAAGGAGAACAGTACTTGTCTCAATTAGCGAGACAGAGATTGAGCTGAAAAGGATGCGCAGCAGGTTAGAATGATTAAGGATAAAGATGGTGAAGAGAGTGTGTTGAGAAGATGGAAGATGGAAGTATTCTCTCATTGTCTTCATTAATGAAGACATTATTGAAGACAGAAAATGAGGACAGATGGAGGAAAGTTAGTGAATCAGGAAGTGCAGGGGATTAATTCAATTCAATTTTATTTATATAGCGCCAAATCACAACAAAAGTCGCCTCAAGGCGCTTCATAGATACAGAGAAAAACCCAACAATCATATGACCCCCTATGAGCAAGCACTTTGGCGACAGTGGGAAGGAAAAACTCCCTTTTAACAGGAAGAAACCTCCGTCAGAACCAGGCTCAGGGAGGGGCGGCCATCTGCTGCGACCGGTTGGGGTGAGAGAAGGAAGACAGGATGAAAGACATGCTGTGGAAGAGAGACAGAGATTAATAACAGATACGATTCAATACAGAGAGGTATATTAACACATAGTGAGTGAGAAAGGTGACTGGAAAGGAAAAACTCAATGCATCATGGGAATCCCCCGGCAGCCTACATCTATTGCAGCATAACTAAGGGAGGATTCAGGGTCACCTGGTCCAGCCCTAACTATATGCCTTAGCAAAAAGGAAAGTTTTAAGCCTAATCTTAAAAGTAGAGATAGTGTCTGTCTCCTGAATCCAAACTGGAAGCTGGTTCCACAGAAGAGGGGCCTGAAAACTGAAGGCTCTCCCTCCCATTCTACTTTTAAATACTCTAGGAACAACAAGTAGGCCTGCAGAGCGGGAGCGAAGTGCTCTAATAGGGTGATATGGTACTAAAAGGTCATTAAGATAAGATGGGGCCTGATTATTTAAGACCTTGTATGTGAGGAGAAGGATTTTGAATTCAATTCTGGATTTAACAGGAAGCCAATGAAGGGAAGCCAAAACAGGAGAAATATGCTCTCTCTTTCTAGTCCCTGTCAGTACTCTTGCTGCAGCATTTTGGATTAACTGAAGGCTTTTCAGTGAGTTTTTTGGACATCCTGATAATAATGAATTGCAGTAGTCCAGTCTGGAAGTAATAAATGCATGAACTAGTTTTTCAGCGTCACTCTGAGACAGGATATTTCTAATTTTAGAGATGTTGCGCAAATGGAAGAACGCAGTCTTACATATTTGTTTAATATGTGCGTTGAAGGACATATCCTGGTCAAAAATGACTCCAAGGTTCCTCACAGTGTTACTGGAGTCCAAGGTAATGCCATCCAGAGTAAGAATCAGGTTAGATACCATATTTCTAAGCTTTTCAGCGCCGAGTACAATGACCTCAGTTTTATCTGAGTTAAGAAGCAGAAAGTTAGTGGCCATCCAAGTCTTTATGTCTTTAAGACATTCCTGGAGTTTAACTGATTGGTGTGTGTTATCTGGCTTCATGGACAGATAGAGCTGGGTGTCATCTGCATAGCAGTGAAAATGTATGCTATGTCTTCTAATGATGCTGCCTAGGGGAAGCATGTATAATGTAAACAGAATTGGTCCTAGCACTGAACCCTGTGGAACTCCATAATTAACCTCAGTGTGTGAAGAGGACTCTCCATTTACATGCACAAATTGGAGTCTATTAGATAAATATGATACAAACCACTGCAGTGCAATACCTGTAATACCCACAGCATGTTCTAATCGCTCTAATAGGATATTATGGTCAACAGTATCGAATGCTGCACTAAGGTCAAGAAGGACAAGCACAGAGATGAGTCCACTGTCAGAGGCCATAAGAAGATCATTTGTAACCTTCACTAAAGCTGTTTCTGTGCTGTGATGAACTCTGAAACCTGACTGAAACTCTTCAAATAAACCATTCCTCTGCAGATGATCTGTTAGCTGTTTGACAACTACTCTTTCAAGGATTTTTGATATGAAAGGAAGGTTGGAGATTGGCCTATAATTAGCTAAGACTGCTGGGTCTAGAGATGGCTTTTTGAGTAAAGGTTTAACTGCAGCCACGTTGAAGGCCTGTGGTACATAGCCGATTATTAGAGATAGGTTGATCATATATAAGATCGAAGAATTAATCAATGGCAGGACTTCTTTGAGCAGTTTTGTAGGAATGGGGTCTAAAAGACACGTTGATGGTTTGGAGGAAGTAATTATTGAAGTTAACTCAGAAAGATCGATTGGAGAAAAAGAGTCTAACTTAACATCAATGGAACTAAGAGTAGCTGTAGATAATATTACATCTGTGGGATGATTATTTGTAATTTTTTCTCTAATGATAAAAATTTTATTTGTGAAGAAGTTCATGAAGTCATCACTAGTTAACGTTAAAGGGATGGTTGGCTCAAAAGAGCTCTGACTTTTTGTCAGCCTGGCTACAGTGCTGAAGAGAAACCTGGGGTTGTTCTTATTTTCTTCAATCAGTGATGAGTAGTAAGCTGTTCTGGCTTTGCGGAGGGCTTTCTTATAAAGCAACAAACTATTTCTCCAGGCTAAATGATGATCCTCTAAATTTGTGACACGCCATTTCCTCTCCAGATTACGAGTCATCTGCTTTAGGGTACGTGTTTGAGAATTATACCACGGGGTCAGGTACTTCTGATTAGAGACCTTAGTTTTCACTGGAGCTACAGTATCCAGAGTCGTACGTAGTGAGGAGGTGAAATTATTAACAAGATAATCGACCTCTGTTGGGGTAGCGTTCAGATAGCTGCTCTGCTCTGTGTTGGTACAGGGCATTGACGATGATAACAGTGGCTGGATTATATTCTTAAACTTAGTTACAGCGCTTTCAGAAAGACATCTACTTTGATAAAGTCCACTCTCCACTGCTGCGTAATCAATTATTGTAAATGTAAATGTTATCAAGAAATGATCAGACAGGAGAGGGTTTTCAGGAAACACTGTTAAATGTTCAGTTTCTATGCCATATGTTAAAACAAGATCTAGAGTGTGATTAAAGTGGTGGGTGGGTTCTTTTACATTTTGAGAGAAACCAATTGAGTCTAACAACAGATTAAATGCCATGTTGAGGCTGTCATTTTTAGCATCAACATGGATGTTAAAATCACCCACAATAATTATTTTATCTGAGCTCAGAACTAAATTAGATATAAAGTCTGAGAAATCAGACAGAAACTCTGTGTAAGGCCCAGGTGGACGATAGATGATAACAAGTAAGACTGGTTTCTGAGTTTCACAGCTGGGGTGGACAATGTTAAGCATCAGGCTTTCAAATGAATTAAAAGTCTGTCTTGGTCTTTCATTAATTAATAGACTGGTGTGAAAAATTGTTGCCACACCGCCCCCTCGACCTGTGCTTCGAGATTTCTGGTAGTTAGAATGACTCGGGGGTGTTGATTCATTTAAACTAACATAATCATCCTGCTGCAACCAGGTTTCTGTAAGGCAGAGTAAATCAATTTGTTGATCAATTATTAAGTCATGTACTAACAGAGACTTGGAGGAGAGAGACCTAATATTTAATAATCCACATTTCACTGTTTTACTCTTTGGTTCAGATGTGGATACTGTATTGTTCTTTCTTTGTAAATGTTTAAGTTGTTTGTTGCTGGTATTTAGTTTGTTTTTTGTCTTTTTGGAAGCAGACACAGTCTCTATGGAGATGGGTTTTTGGGGGGGTAGCAGGAGGAGAGAAGCTGCAGAGAGGCGTGTAAGACTGCAACTCTGCTTCCTGGTCCCAACTCTGGATAGTCATGTTTTGAGGGGTTTAATAAAGTAAAGTGAAGTTCTGGCTTGATAAAAACAAATCCATCCATCCATCCATCTTCATCCGCTTTATCCGGGGCCGGGTCGCGGGGGCAGCAGCCTAAGCAAAGAGGCCCAGACCTCCCTCTCCCCAGCCACCTCCTCCAGCTCATCCGGGGGAACACCAAGGCGTTCCCAGGCCAGCCGAGAGATATAATCTCTCCAGCGTGTCCTGGGTCTGCCCCGGGGCCTCCTCCTGGTGGGACATGCCCGGAACACCTCACCCAGGAGGCGCCCAGGGGGCATCCTTGTCAGATGCCCAAACCACCTCAGCTGGCTCCTTTCGATGTGGAGCAGCAGCGGCTCTACTCTGAGCCCCTCCCGGATGGCCGAACTTCTCACCCTATCTCTAAGGGAGATGCCAGCCACCCTTCGGAGGAAGCTCATTTCCGCCGCTTGTATCCGCGATCTCGTCCTTTCGGTCACTACCCACAGCTCGTGGCCATAGGTGAGGGTAGGGACGTAGATCGACCGGTAAATTGAGAGCTTCGCTTTTACACTCAGCTCCCTCTTCACCACGACGGACCGGTGCAGCGTCTGCATTACTGCAGCTGCAGCCCCAATCCGTCTGTCGATCTCCGGCTCCCTTCTCCCATCACTCGTGAACAAGACCCCGAGATACTTGAACTCCTCCACTTGGGGCAGGACCTCATCCCCGACCCGGAGTGGGCACTCCACCCTTTTCCGGCTGAGAACCATGGCCTCAGATTTGGAGGTGCTGATCCTCATTCCCGCTGCTTCACACTCGGCTGCGAACCGCTCCAGTGCGAGCTGGAGGCCCTCACCCGATGAAGCCAACAGAACCACATCATCCGCAAAGATCAGAGATGAGATCCTGAGGCCACCAAAGCGAAAGCCCTCCGCCACTTGGCTGTGCCTAGAAATCCTGTCCATAAAAATTATGAACAGAACCGGTGACAAAGGGCAGCCCTGGCGGAGCCCATCACCCACCGGGAACGAGTCCGACTTATTGCCGGCAATGCGAACCAAGCTCTTGCAACGGTTGTATAGGGATCGAATGGCCCGTAGCAATGGGCCAGACACCCCATACTCCCGCAACACCTCCCACAGGACACCCCGAGGGACACGGTCGAATGCCTTCTCCAAGTCCACAAAACACATGTAGACTGGTTGGGAAAACTCCCATGCACCCTCAAGTATCCTCGAGAGGATGAAGAGCTGGTCCAGTGTTCCGCGACCAGGACGAAAACCGCATTGTTCCTCCTGCATCAGAGGTTCGACTAGCGGACGAACTCTCCTTTCCAGCACCCTGGCATAGACTTTCCCGGGGAGGCTGAGGAGGGTGATCCCCCTGTAGTTGGAACACACCCTCCGGTCCCCCTTCTTAAAGATGGGGACCACCACCCCGGTCTGCCAATCCACGGGTACTGCCCCTGATCTCCACGCAACATTGCAGAGGCGTGTCAACCAGGACAGCCCTACAACGTCCAGAGCCTTCAGGAACTCGGGGCGGACCTCATCAACACCAGGGGCTCTGCCACCAAGGAGTTGTTTAACTGCCTCAGTGACCTCGCCCCCGGAAATTGGCGGGTCATTCCCCTCATCCCCAGACTCTGCTTCCTCCTCGGAAGATGCATCAGTGGGATTAAGGAGGTCCTCGAAGTATTCCTTCCACCGCCTGACAATTTTCATTAAATTTGAATAAAACTAAAATTATGTTATTTGGAAATAGTACTTTAAATACAATGCTAAGATTAAACTAAATGGTGTTGAGTCAAGTGAGTCAGTGAAAATAAATTTCTGGGGGTAATAATAGATGAAAAACTGGAGTGCTCACGTAAGATATATTCATTCCAAAGTATCACGAAGCATTGCAATACTAAACAAGGCAAAGCAGGTATCACACGGGACATCACTTCATATTTTCTACTGTTCACTGGTTTCACCATGCTTAAGCTTTTGTGCAGAGGTCTGGGGCAACAACTATTAAACCACATTACATTCACTTTTTACTCTTCAACAAAAAAAAGCAGTTCGAATCATCCACAATGCAGGTTACAGGGAACATGCAAACTCACTATTTTTGCAGTCTGAAATATTGAAATTTGCTGATCTAGTGAAATTCCAAACAGCACTAATTATATTCAAAGCAAAAAATAAAGAACTGCCAGATTATATTCAGAGTAAGTTATAATTTAAGGGGTTTTTGTAACTTCAAAACAGGGAAGGTACGTACAACAGGAAAAAGCTTTTGTGTTTCTGTGCATGGAGTGAAGCTGTGGAACAGTTTGAATATGAAATTGAAGCAATATCCAAACATGAAACAGTTCAAAAAGAGTTATAAAGATATGATCTTCTTGAGCTATAAAGAAAAGGGAAAATGTTGAAATTAAGTGAATGTCACTATTTAGAAAACTTCATGATGTGATATTATAGTATATATTATATCAGAAATCTGTTCACTATTTTTATTACAGATTATATCAGTAAGGAAGCTGACTAAATATTGACTGATAACTTATGGCAAAGGGGTGGGATTAAATAAGTGTGTACTTCTTCCCTCTCCCTTTCGACATGTAACTGAATCAGAACAGAAGCAATATTGAAATGTATTAACTTTATTTTGTATAGTATTTTTTCTCAGATTTTCTTTGCTAAATGTACGTGTATATTGTTTACATGATTGAAATAAATTAACAAACAGGCCCAAATACAGGAGAAGGACAGCTGAGAGTGGAAAAAAAATCACAAAAATAAATACTGCCAGATTTTCAACTTCGGTCTACAAGAAAATAAGAAGATCATGGGATTAGCCTCGATTGCACTTTGGACCTATTGACGGGATGCGCTCCGTCCCTTGATGCATGTACACTTTCAATTTCTGGTTGGGCTGCTTGGGTACAAAGTAAGTTTCATCATCAGATGATGAGCTTCATGTAAACATCTGGAAACTGGATGCCTGGACTTCTCTGCTTACTTAGACCAAACCAAACCCTGAATTATGTTGGAAAATATGTGATGTTTTATGAAGGATCACATAAGAAACAACATTTTTTAGTTGTTTTTGTGAATACATAGTTTAGAAAGGACTTTTACATTTTCATAATATTCATGGCTGTGTGGTAAAGCTGACATTATCTCACTTGTAATGGTTCAGATTGGACACTGTGACTGGGCAGTTCTGTGCTCCAGACCACATGTTTGATACCCCTGGACCCATGCAATGAAGTATAAAAAAAATGTGTCCACACTTTGGCCTGTGAAGAGTGAAAACAGATATACGGCACTGATATCGAGTCAAATGCTTCAAAGTGTTCCTTGATGATGTGATAAAGAAGTGGCGTTCCTCCTCCAACCACAAACAGGAAGCTCTTGAAGCGAGCAGTGTCAGTGCTTGTACGACACTCACCACAAGACCTCTGAGCAGGATGGCTGCAGTCGCACAGCTCTGCTTCTCCCTGCTGTTCACTCTCATCAGCAACATTCATGCAGAAGAATTTATCGCCATAAGAGAAGAAGGAGAGTCTTTACAGTTCAAGCTCCCAGATCAAAACAGCTCCTGCATCACCTCCAGACGTGTTGGTGAAGATACTCTGGTCCTGTGGAACATCTCTGACACCTGGAACAGAAACTTCACAGTACATGAAGACCTGACAGGACGACTCTCATTTCCTGAGACATTTCATGGTTCTTCTTCATTTACTCTCAACAACCTGACCCACTCAGACTCTGGACTGTACCAAGATGTGTGCTGGACTCAGGGCAACATGACATATGAGAGAAACATCAGCCTGACTGTGTGTAAGACAGTAAGCAAGGGAGAATATTGGTGGGAAGAATATACCAGAAGTCCTGATGCCCCTGTAGACGTACAATGTAAAGGAGCAGGTGAGAATCTGACGGTGCGTTGGATCAGACATGACAGGAAGTGGCAACAAGTCCTGCTGAGTATTTTCGAAGACAGAATAACTTTTAAGGTGAATAAAGTCCAAGAAAGTTTCCTGGAGGTGAAAAACACATCACTTCTTCATGTCTTCAATGGACAACATACTGTTTACATCTGCCTGGTGATGAACCAACAGCAGTGTGTGAGCACTTACACTGTACTTTTGACCAAAGAAACAATGCTACGTTATGCTTCAGAGGGAGACACATCTGTGCTGGAGTGTCCCTTCATGGACCCCATTCATGACCAGCCCCCAGTTTGGATGAAGGAAGCAGGTCCCTACAATATTGATCAAGAAATTGGTCGAAACTTCTCGCTGGTACTTCCATCACTAACGTTAAATGATTCAGGTATCTACTACTGTGAAGGTGAAAAAGTAATACATGCGTACTGGCTTTGGGTGTGCCCTAAATTTGGTCCACCTGCAGTAAAGGTTTTCTCAGAGGGAGATGAAGTCACTATGAGATGCTCTAATGATTTGAAAACTAGTACTTCGATCTTTATTAAGTTGATTCAAACAGAAGGTAACATTTTGTACGATGAAGAGTTCTGCAGGGACAATAGAATCATTTGTTCCTATGACAGCCTGATAATCTCTAATGTCTCACTGGAAGATGCAGGAGAGTATGTGTGTACAGGTTATAAGTCAGGTGGTGAGTGTGTGTCAGCAGAAAAATTTGTTCTGATCTACAGAGAGCCCTTTGGCGTTTACTCGACCTTCTACAGAGTCAGGTGGATACTGCTCAGCAGTCTGCAGGTGATGCTTTGTGTTGTTGTGGTCTGTGTGATACAGAAAACCAGGAGAGGAGAGCAGCTTTCAGCTCAGACACACACTTAATATGCTCATAATAATAATAATAATGATAATGATAATGATAATAATAATAATAATAATAATAATACATAGAAGTGAAGAAATCAAAACAAAAACAAACAAAAATATTATTGTAGATATGAATCTGTGACCTGACTGGACGGTTCAGTCTCTTATATGATTATATATTTTAAACATGTTGCCTTTTTCTATCTTTCGACTTAATTCTTGTTTATTTCTGCTCATATTTTATTTCAGTTATAATGATTATGTGCTTTTTTGTTTTATGTGATTTGATGTTTATCCATATCTCATTCATGTATCTCTCAGAGTATCATTTTGAATATTCTTCTGTTTCTATCAGTGATCAGTTCGATCTATAATAAATGTTAGAAACCAGTTGTAAATGTATTCGTTCTTCACTCTGATGTGAATCATTATCATCTCTCTTGGAAAATGTATTTTGTTATTGTGTTTAAGAGCAGATTCATTACAGCACCATGTTCATCTGCACTATATTGTTTTCATTGTTGTGAATAAACATGATTGTCTGATACAGCAAACACTTCATAATATGGACGTTACTGCTTTGATTGTGTTTTTATATTCTCCATTTTTGTTAGGAATCATTTCTGAAATAAAAATATCTAAATCTAATTTAACAGGCTGAACGTTGATGCTCTTCTGTCAATGACTCCATGATGATTTTCAATTTTAATAAACACACAATCCTCATATTTCAGTGCAGGATGTAGAGCAGAGTATATCAGTCAACTGGATCAGAGCTCATCAGCATTTTGAACTTAATATGCAGCCAACACACTTTAACACGTGTCTGATGTAGAGTGAAACATATCATGGAAAAATGGAAGACGAGAGGAGCTGCACATGGTTATCATCATTTATTTATTTATTTGCCTGTCCCATTTGGATCTTTAGCCATCAGAATTGTTGTTTGAAGGCCAAGAAAGATGCCATGTTGGTCCATTTGATTGACCTTTATTATAATTGTGTATTTATTTTATTTTATTATCGGTTGTTACAGACGGGACAGACATGACTGGGGGATAGGACAGGGAGAAGGAAAGAAGGAAAGAAAGAGAGGGAGAGAAAGAAAAACAGAGGGCAGAAGAGATGATGAGAAAGGGGGGAAGGAACAAAAAGAAAAACAAACAAAACACCTGGATCACCTGTATGGAGAAAAAAAACAAGAGAAATCAAACAAAGAGCAACATAATAAATACATGTTATCATCATTTATTATTATTTTTATTTTTCGTTTTTGGTGGTGGTAGAGTTTAAATTTTGGTGTTTTTTTTAATATTTTATTTTAATTAATTAAAATTTTTAATGAAAAACTATGAATTTTTTTAGCGTTATTTTTTAAAATCTTTTTACTTGACGATAGTACGTTTACTGAACATAGCTTGGAGGACTGTGCTGAATCAACTCCGTTCACTGAGCAACACAAAGGCCTACCACACCCGGTGCACGGCATTGGTGCATGGGGGTCGTAGTGCAAGATGTAATAAAAGAATAGAGTCCAAATAGAAATGCACAATCACCAACTGCTGCACCTGTAAGAAAAAACAAACATACAACAGCTGGAACACAAAAATCTGAAAATGCACAGATACATAAATCAACAATCTTCTCCTGCAGCAGTCAAACAGTCTCGTTATCACACCTGCATGAAGCACTGTGTAAATGACGTCATCTACCACGTGCACGCGCTATTTCTCCTGCATTGATTGTTTGTGTGTGATAACAGTCTGAAGCACAAAGCTGTACGTGAGCTCCACTGCAGTGGCTCGTGCACCGCTGCGTTCACGGTGGGACATATGTATGTAAAATGTTTACTGAAGTTAGTGAAACAGTGTTTGTAAGGACTATAAGGTCCATAATTACTGAGGCAGTTAGGCAGTTTTGCAATCTTGGCTCAATACACACACACACACACACACACACACACACACACACACACACACAGATACACACACACACACGCACACACACACACACACACACACACAGAGACACACACACACACACACACACACACACACACACACACACACACACAGATACACACACACACACAGACACACACACACACAGACACACACACACACAGCGTGAGTGTCACACGTGTGTAACAGTAATGACCACAGTAACCTTGCATGTTATGTCACAAACACAAAGCCAGCTGGCTGGTGTCATGTTCCCTGTTTCTTCTCTGAAGCACCTGAAGGTAGAAAACCTGAAATTAGAGTGAAATTCCAAAATAGACGTTAAGTCTCTGAACGTTAATGCCACTAACAGGGTTCATGAAAGATAAGACATTTTACACCGTTTACACTTTTACACCACATGTAGTTGCACAGCAGCTTGATTGACCGACTCACCTGTATACTCTTCTCATGACAGACTCTGTTATCATGTAACCAAACAGCTGTGTGCACTGTAGACCTTTTAAATCCCCAACATTAGTGGCACCAAGCCTGACTCTGACATGAAGCATACACATGTGTAATAGAAGTAGAGGCTCGCTGCCTTTTCCTTTGTGCTGACCTCTTTTTCTAATGGCTATAAACACGTGTCTTATGTCACCTTCTCCTGTTTTGTTTTCATATGTTGAAAAAGTTCAGTTGTGTGAAGCGATCCTGAGCCCCAGTTTCAGTGTTTTTCTTTGTCGGATCAGTCAGCTGCTGCGTTGCTGAAAAAGGGGAGACTGTGACTGCAGAGTGCCACAGACCACGCCCCTGCCACACTGTGAAATGTACTTTTTTCCCGAGTGGGCAGCGTGGGCACCCAAATTCCTGAACACAGTAACTTGACAACAAGGCACCATAGAATTGTTAAAATGACAGCGCAGGTGCATCTACTAAACATACTGAACAGGTTTGAATCTCAAGTTTGACGTTTTCTTCTCTGAACTCAAACGATCACAGAAAGAAATGAACAGTCTCATTTTCATGGTAGTTTTATTTTAATGAAGAGTATCAACCATAATCCTTACATAAATGTAATAAATTGATTTGCATGTCATTGAGTGAAATAGATCCTTTGTAATCAAGGCACTAAGGTCCTAAATGAATGTTGAGCATACCGGCGGTCAAATGGGTGAACGATGCACGTGCTGTATAAAAAAGGCCATTTAACGTTTCATTTAAGGGTCTCTGCTGAAGAAGCCACGTTTTTAACTTTTCCAGTGAACAGTAATAATTCAGAGGTTTTTAGTTCAGATGAAACCAAAGTCAAACTTTTTGGTATCAACTACACTCGCCATGTTTGAAGGAAAATGCTGATCTCAACCCCAAAAAACATCAACCCCACAGACACGGAGGTGGAAACTTTATTCTTTGGGCTGTTTTTCTGCTAAAGCAGCTTCACCAGGACATGAAACCATCACATCTTGGACAGGAGCCTCCTTCCATCAGCCTGAAAGATTAAGAGAGTTTCTTTAAAGAGGAGAGCGATCTGTGCAAACCTGGGGCCCAGCTACAGATGTCTAACTGCTGCTGTGTCCACAGGGTTTCTCCAGATATGCACTACGACATATTTTGCTCAAATACTTATTTCACGCAGTGACAAGCATGTCTATTTATAACTTTGATGTGATCTGTTTGTTTAGTTTGGTGATATTCTGTCTCCATTTAATCGTACTGTAAACTGAAATGCTGTGTTGACTGCTGGAGCAATGACGTATTTATGTAGGCTAACACTTTCTATTCCAGCTCAGTAATAATATGCTAATAATTGTGTAATAAGGTAGAAACAAGGTAATGGAAGTGTGAGTTATTCCTACTCACAGAGTAACATTTAAATAACAGCCAAGCCTGTACGAACAGTGAATGTAGCTGCGTAACATTACACTGGAATTCATATAACTGAGTTCTAACCAGATACTGAGTGTAATAATGTGGAAATACATGTGACTGTGACACCAAGTGATGATAATATTATAGCAATATATTGGTAATATATTATAATTCAGTTCAATTCAATTCAGTTTTATTTTTATAGCCAAATCACAACAACAGTGAAGTCAAGGAGCTAATATTGTAAGGTAGAGTCTACAAGTGAGAGAGGGCAACGTTCAGTGCATCATGGGAATCCCCCGGCAGCCTACATCTATTGCAGCATAACTAAGGGAGGATTCAGGGTCACCTGGTCCAGCCCTAACTATATGCTTTAGCAAAAAGGAAAGTTTGAAGCCTAATCTTAAAAGTAGAGATAGTGTCTGTCTCCTGAATCCAAACTGGAAGCTGGTTCCACAGAAGAGGGGCCTGAAAACTGAAGGCTCTGCCTCCCATTCTACTTTTAAATACTCTAGGAACAACAAGTAGGCCTGCAGAGCGGGAGCGAAGTGCTCTAATAGGGTAATATGGTACTACAAGGTCATTAAGATAAGATGGGGCCTGATTATTTAAGACCTTGTATGTGAGGAGCAGGATTTTGAATTCTGGATTTAACAGGAAGCCAAAACAGGAGAAATCTGCTCTCTCTTTCTAGTCCCTGTCAGGACTCTTGCTGCAGCATTTTGGATTAGCTGAAGGCTTTTCAGGGAGTTTTTAGGACATCCTGATAATAATGAATTACAGTCGTCCAGCCTGGAAGTAATAAATGCATGAACTAGTTTTTCAGCGTCACTCTGAGACAGGATATTTCTAACTTTAGAGATGTTGCACAAATGGAAGAAAGCAGTCTTACACATTTGTAACCTGTTAGCAAAAAAAAAAGAATATCTGTGCTGTGGACTTTTCTGTTTATTGACTTTTGGTGGTAACCTCATCATTATAAGGTCAATGCATTAACATTGCTGTATTACATTTACTGTGCTGGAGCCCTGATTTGTGTCCCCAGGATTCTTCTTTGTGTGACGGTAACAATCTGACTATTATGTTCAATGCTGTGGCTTATTACCTGCAAATGTAATTGCAGCAGGGATTATGAGTGAATCACAGTAAAGGAATTTAAGAAGAAAGAATGGAACCACGGCTCTCATCCACATCGTGTAACGCTGCATATTCAAACATTATTACTGATGGAAATGACTCCAGAAAAGGTTCATAATGTCCCACAACTAAAATCCTCTGCCTATAAACTCAAATAACCAATCAGGAGTCTTGATCTTCCAGATGTGTCAGTATCACATCACAAATGTTGCCATTTCTTATCATTACAGCGTTTTCTCAGAAGCTTATTGTTCATCCATCTAAACACTCATTAGTACGTTTAAAGCTACACGTTACCTGTACTGTTATTATAAAATGATTTATCTAGTGCACCTCCTTGAGTTATTGATCACATTGCTCCTGTCAGAACATGGTCCACCTAAATCATCCTGGAGAAGAAGAATCTGCTGAATACAGGAAGGAGCAATGAATTCATTTTGAAATCTATGAAACTAAGCTGAAGGCTTTTTTATTTCCATTCATCAATAAACGATTTAATCATTGTAATTATTCTATCAGCTGTTTCAGTGATGAGTGTTTCTAAAGTTTATAATATTAGAGGGAATATTTCGTCATTTCTCTGCCATACAGATGACTGCCATAAGCACCACGTCCACATGTTCACCTGTGTTACGACCCGGCTCGAGAATATACTGATGACCGGCTTTTGTTCCCGGCAACGGTCCCACACAGTCTAGTATTACCTTTTTAAACGGTTCACTCATTATTGGAATAGGAGTTAATGGCGCAGGTGGAATGGGCTTATTGGGTTTGCCCACCAACTGGCAGGTGGCACAAGATCGACAGTAAGCAGCTACATGTTTTTTTAAGCCAGGCCAAAAGAAACTGCCCAGCACTCGGAAATAAGTTTTATTTATTCCGAGGTGCCCAGCCATGCCGGTGTTGTGCCAAAAAGTGATTGCCTGCCAAAAACTGATTTCCAATGTTTCCGTGTATTTTTTTTCTTTTTCTTTCTTTTTTTTAATCTATGTGTAATATCTTTATGTATGTTGGTAAATAGACTTCGGTGAACAGCGTTTACAAAGGGGTTATATATAGAATCCAAAAATTATCTGTTTTTTCAAGTATCTTTACAGCTCTGTGTTATTGTACTTACATTATAACCAATCCGGTCCTTTATCCTCGTTTAAAATATTTTTACAGAACTATTGTCATATTTGCTGCCATTTCTGCTGTCCTCTTGGCCAGCTTACTCTGACAAAATACATTTTTAATGTTAATGAGATTTTTTTTAACTGCATAAATAAAGGTTATATAAAAGTCACTGCCAAAAACTGATTGCGGCTTCTACCTTGTTACACGAATGTTGTTTGTGGCTCAGTATGACTTTATGTCATCCATGAGGGATGCATTTAACATATGTTTCACATATTATAGCCCAACAAGTTACTTATAGCAGTTTAAATACGAGCAATCAGTTTTTAGCAAATACCGGAAATCAGTTTTTGGCAGACAATCACTTTTTGGCACAACACCGGCATCATGTGCTAAGCTTAGCACCTGATCACGATGCTGAGATGGTACCACCACCTGTGTAACACTTGATGTTCCACTCTGATCAGAAGACCACCGCCTCATTAACACGCCATCCTGCAGGAAAAAACGGGGAAGGGTGCTTTCCCCAGCCGTGACAACGGCTGCAAAACAGGAACTCAAAGACTTGTCGTTTTCCTGAGCGCTTATCAAAGCTTCTTTCTTCACGTCGCCGCTCAATGCCGGTATTAATTTTAGCACACTGCATTTATCCCCCACACTGTCTTTCTCACGTACAGAAGGTTTTTGCTCCCCAGCCACAAACGTATCTGCGATACTAACCACATCAGCAAATTTGCGCGCTTGCGCCCGCGTAACAGCGCAAACGGGAAAAACTGTGGCTTTTGAATCAGCAGCAACAGGTGTATCCATCACTTCAGGCGGTGGAAACACTTTCCCCCCGGCCAAATCGTTGTCCAAGATAAACGACACACCTTTAAACGGCAACTGTCGTCTTATGGCGACCTTCACAGGTCCAGTTGTGATAGGTGAGTGTAGATATACTCTGTGAAGGGGCGCCCGAAGAACACTCATTTCAATTCCCCACACCAACACATCCGTGTGGCAGGCGGTTTTATCCGACAGTGGCAACACATCATCTAACATAAAAGATTGATGTGCCCCGGTGTCTCGGAGAATGGTGATAGGAACCCTGTCCTTCTCTTCCCCTGCCACCGAAACGAAGCCTTGGGAAAGGAAGGGTTTAAAACGTGACTCTACCTCCATCTCTGGGTCACACCCCTGCATCTGATCAGGACCGATAGGTGGGGAAACTACTTTGATGAGCCCCACGGGTCCCTTAGACCCTCTGCGCTGTTCTTTCTTCCACAGCGCAGGACAACTGGCGATCAGGTGACCAGACTCACGGCAATAAAAACATTCCCGCCTTTCAGTTTCCTCCTGTCTCGCCCTTCGGGTCTGTTTAGGAGATTTTTGTCTCTTATCCTGCCCTCCCCTCACTTCTCGTCCTGCCCCGGTTGGAAATGAAAAAATGACTTTATGTGTGAGGGTGAATTCATCTGCTAAGACTGCTGCTTTTGCCAGGGACATCACCTTCTGCTCATTTAGATAAACTACCAACTGATCCGGGAGACACTTTTTAAATTCTTCTAAAAGAACCAACTCCTTCAATCCCTCAATATCCTTCACTTTGCTGGCTTGCATCCAGCATTCAAACAAGCGATGTTTCTCACGGGCAAACTCCACAAAGGTTTGTTCAGCGGTCTTTTCACTTTTACGAAATTGCTGACGGTAAGCCTCAGGAACTAATTCATACGCGTGCAGAATTGATTTCTTTACAATATCATATTGGAGGCTGTCGTTAACGGAAAGGCTAGTACATACTTCCTGGGCCTTGCCGATTAACTTACACTGGAGTAGCAGCGCCCAAAACTCCTTAGGCCAACTCAAGGCAGCTGCAATACGCTCAAAAGCGTGAAAATAGGAATCAACCTCAGCCTCCCGAAACGGAGGTACTAGTTTAACATGTTTGGTGATGTCAAAACTTGGTGAAGTAACTGTGGACGTGTCAGGGCGACTCGAGACAGGTGTGGAGGCAGCGGAAACAGGTACGGAGGGTCAAACGGAGGTCCTCCGTAGACTCTACTGCCTGAGGCTCCTCAGCCGCCCCAGACCCCACCTCTGCCGCATCCGACCCCGCCTCATTCGCATCAGGCTCCACCTCAGCCGGAGACACGCCAACGGGTCCTTTGGCATCTGGCTCCGGCTCAGCCTCCGGAGCCACCTCCACGCCGCCCCTACCAGGCCGCTTTACAGCTGCCTTCGGGGAAGGGAGAATGCCCCGCTCCACCAAGCCTGCACACAAAGCATCCTTCACCTCCGCTTTCCGGGCATTATAGGACACTTTAATATTATATATTGCTATAATAAGCAAATCCGCCTTTCTACACAACTCTATCTTATCCCAGGAAGGCGAGGTAGCAAAGTCATCTAAAGAAAACTCCATCCTCCCACACACACACACACACACACCTCACACTTCCCCACACACAAAAGAAAAACCGTCCGAACAAACCACAGACCACAAAAAACGAGACAAAAAGGACGAGCCCCCAAATCATGTTACGATCCGGCTCGAGATGACCGTAACAAGAGCGGGGTGTCCCGTGACTTCCCGCGCCCAAACAGACACAGCCACAGCATCGGACTTTTAACAATGATTTACTGACAGCAATGGCACTCACGGTAGTGGGAGTGTATGATTTCGGGGTGAGCTAAGGCCAACACAACAAACAAAACACAACCTAGGCTTCGGTTCTCCTCTGACCTGTTCACGGAAAAGAAAAGAAAGAAATAACACAGTCTGACCTCCCTGGTCTAAAAACACAGGAGAAAAGAAGGCTTCCCAAAATAATCGGCAGCTCACCCCTACTTGCTCCGCACTTTACACACATGCCCGACCATTTAACCAAACAGCTATTGCTACGGCTTCTCCGTCCGGACCTGAGGCAAGTGCACGGGAAGTCTGCCACACCCCCCGCACCGCAGCTGTTCGGTCGCCCTTTTATAGTCCGTGTCCACAGCAGGAACCAGTTACATCAGGCCGTTCCTTAGGTCCACCAATCACAGCCGAGCCCCTGCACAGGTGAATTTGCATACACACATTAAGAAACAGATAACCCACCAACACAGGCACGTAACAACCTGTAAAATCTAAAAATCAGGAAGAATTTCACCAGCAGCTCCCTGCAGGCTGCTGTCGCCCTCTGCACTCTGCTCTAATCACATCAGGACTCACATCCAGTGGTAATACATCACAGACCTGTATCTTTATTAGATATAAAAACAGCAGCTGAATGAACCCAATCACAGGACAGAAGGTCTTACTGAAGTCATCAGTGACCTGAGGAGTGAGAAACTCTTCTTGATCTCACTGCTGTGTTTGATACTGTTGTTAATGACATTTGAATGAAAAGGTTTCATGATTCAGTCAGTTTAACAGGTTCCTGATTGGCTCTCGGCGTATCTAAAGAGTCGACATGTCTTACATTTCACTTATCTGTTTTAGATCTGCACAAATGTAAAATCACTCACGGGTTCCAGGTCAGGGGTCAGGGGTCTGTCATAAGGAAGCATATTATATATCCTACCATTCCTCTGCAGATGATACACAGTTGTACTTCCAGAACTTTGTAGAACTGCACAGAGACGAGGCAGAAATATGTACTGTCTGCAAAAACAACAGAACCTTGGTTCCTAATTATCCTCCCTCTCTCTTCAACACAGTGAGCGAGTCAGCCACGGCATTATTCTGGTGAGATTACCACAACTGGTTTCTGACAGAGACCCTCGGGGCATGCAGTGAGATCTCTCAGGTCATCACAGGTCGTTTTCCTGTCCTGTCTGGCAGCTTTTTCAATCACAGTTATGATCTGAATGCTCTGTTGTGCCAAACACACGTTGCTCTATAACCTCTACGGGCTCGTTTGGTTATTTATTCATTTCTATTCACTTTATTTCAGTTATTACATGTATGTGATGACCCTAACTGCCACAGCTGTAAGAAAACATACATGAAACACAAAAATGTAAATGTGCCTATAAGTCAACAATATATAAAACAGAGTGTGGAGTGTTGCAGTATGTAACAGCCCCCAGGAGCCAGAGGCAGACAGAGATGGATCCAGGAGAGCCGGGCCGTCTGCAGCCACACATTTGGTTTGTGCGCGGCCATCCCAGCAGAAGGAGAGAGGCCCTACAGGGGGCCCAGGGGTCAGGGGTCAGGGGTCAGTTCTTGGGAGCAAGCAGACCTGAGATCAGTGTGTGTGTGTGTGTGTGTGTACAGGTGTACGTGTGTGTACGTGTGTGTGTACGTGTGTGTACATGTGTGTGTACGTGTGTGTACGTGTATGTGTGTGTGTGTAAGTGTGTGTGTGTGTGTGTGTGTACGTGTGTGTGTGTGTACGTGTGTGTACGTGTGTGTGTGTGTACGTGTGTGTGTGTGTACGTGTGTGTACGTGTGTACGTGTGTGTACGTGTATGTATGTGTGTGTACATGTGTGTGTGTGTGTGTGTACGTGTGTGTACGTGTGTGTGTGTGTGTGTACGTGTGTGTACGTGTGTGTACGTGTGTGTGTGTATGTGTATGTGTGTACATGTGTGTGTGTGTGTGTGTGTGTGTGTGTGTGTGAGAAGAGCTGTGTGTGTGTGCGTGTGTGTGTGAGAAATGCTGTGTGTGTGTGTGTGTGTGTGTGTGTGTGTGTGTGTGTGTGTGAGAGAAGTGCTGTGTGTGTGTGTGTGTGTGTGTGTGTGAGAAGAGCTGTGTGTGTGTGTGTTTGTGTGTGTGTGTGAGAGAAGTGCTGTCTGTGTGTGTGTGTGTGTCTGTGTGTGTTTGTGTGTGTGTGTGTGTGTGAGAAGAGATGTGTGTGTGTGTGTGAGAGAAGAGCTGTGTGTGTGTGTGTGTGTGTGCGTGTGTGTGTGTGTGAGAAGTGCTGTGTGTGTGTGTGTGTGTGTGTGTGTGAGAAATGCTGTGTGTGTGTGTGTGTGAGAAGAGCTATGTGTGTGTGTGACTGTGTGTGTGTACGTGTGTGTGAGAAGAGCTGTGTGTGTGTGTGTGTGTGTGTGTGTGTATGTGTGAGAAGAGCTGTGTGTGTGTTTGTGTGTGTGTGTGTGTGTGAGAGAAGTGATGTGTGTGTGTGTGTGTGTGTGAGAAGAGCTGTGTGTGTGTGTGTGTGTGTGTGTGAGAAGAGCTGTGTGTGTGTGTGTGTGTGTGTGTGTGTGTGTGAGAAGAGCTGTGTGTGTGTGTGTGTGTGTGTAGGTGTGTGTGTGTGTGTGTGTGTGTGTGTGTGTGTGTGTGTAGGTGTGTGTGTGTATCTGTGTGTGTGTGTGTGTGTGTGTGTGTGTGTATTGAGCCAAGATTGCAAAACTGCCTTCGTCTTCCTCCCGTTAGGGCCTACATGGATGACATGACCATCATTACAACAACAGAACCATGTACTAGGCCAAGGGCGTAGATTTGGCATGGACAGAGGGGGCATGGCCCCACCAATAATTTGATTTCTTCAAGTAAAGAAAAACAAACGCGATAGAAAGAAAAAAACAATCTGTCAACGTCTCATTCAACCAGCGGTGAAGAAAGATTTAAATTACGTTCTCTACCTCATGTGACAAATATGGCCAATGTGACTGGCTGTGCCTTTCAGGGAGCTCTGTTTAGTTTTAGCAGCAGCAAGCCTGCACTGTGAGGACCTGCAAGTAGGAGAGGAGGACGGCAGCAAAAAGGAAGAACCTGGATATAAGAAAGTGTTTTTCAAAGAAACCTGTAAGTCACTTAAAGCCAAGTTCACTCATAAAATGTGCCGGTCATAATAACGTTACAGGCTATGCTAGGCTTTGGCCCACATCAGTCTAAAATTGTATGCAACCATGAATAACGTGTTTTGGAAACTAACTGCACAACAGGCAGCACTATTAGTTCTCTCAGTCTCAGAGCAGCATTTCTAATTTTGACTGAAACTGTCAGAGAAAACGGAGCCTCGAGAAGCCAGGATATTAATACTAAAATGTTTAATTATTACTACATTACCTTTGACTAAAACTCTTGTTTGCGAGCAGCTTATTGATCTTGATAAAGACGTGCTGCTTACTTGTGTAAAAACAGTGAAATATAAAAAGTGTTTACTAATTTGTACCAACGTGACAGAGAAATGGATCTGAAACCACTGAAACCAGAGTTTTTGCAGACACACAGATAATGAAGACATGCTGCTCGGAAATGCTAGATACAGATAAAAATGGAGTGTGTGTGTGTGTGTGTGTGTGTGTGTGTGTGTGTGTATGTGTGTGTGTGTGTGTGTGTGTGCGTGTATCTGTGTGTGTGTGTGTGTCTAACTGCCTCAGTAATTATGGACCTTATAGTCCTTACAAACACTGTTTCACTAACTTTAGTAAACATTTTACATACATATGTCCCACCGTGAACGCAGCGGTGCACGAGCCACTGCAGTGGAGCTCACGTACAGCTTTGTGCTTCAGACTGTTATCACACACAAACAATCAATGCAGGAGAAATAGCGCGTGCACGTGGTAGATGCCGTCATTTACACAGCGCTTCATGCAGGTGTGATAACGAGACTGTTTGACTGCTGCAGGAGAAGATTGTTGATTTATGTATCTGTGCATTTTCAGATTTTTGTGTTCCAGCTGTTGTATGTTTGTTTTTTCTTACAGGTGCAGCAGTTGGTGACTGTGCATTTCTATTTGGACTCTATTCTTTTATTACATCTTGCACTACGACCCCCATGCACCAATGCCGTGCACCGGGTGTGGTAGGCCTTTGTGTTGCTCAGTGAACGGAGTTTATTCAGCGCAGTCCTCCAAGCTATGTGCAGTAAACGTACTATCATCAAGTAAAAAGATTTTAAAAAATAACGCTAAAAAAATTCATAGTTTTTCATTAAAACATTTTAATTAATTAAAATAAAATATTAAAAAAAACACCAAAATTTAAACTCTACCACCACCAAAAACAAAAAATAAAAATAATAATAAATGATGATAACATGTATTTATTATGTTGCTCTTTGTTTGATTTCTCTTCTGTTTTTTTTCTCCATACAGGTGATCCAGGTGTTTGTTTGTTTTTCTTTTTGTTCCTTCCCCCCTTTCTCATCATCTCTTCTGCCCTCTGTTTTTCTTTCTCTCCCTCTCTTTCTTTCCTTCTTTCCTTCTCCCTGTCCTATCCCCCAGTCATGTCTGTCCCGTCTGTAACAACCGATAATAAAATAAAATAAATACACAATTATAATAAAGGTCAATCAAATGGACCAACATGGCATCTTTCTTGGCCTTCAAACAACAATTCTGATGGCTAAAGATCCAAATGGGACAGGCAAATAAATAAATGAATAAATAAATGATGATAACCATGTGCAGCTCCTCTCGTCTTCCATTTTTCCATGATATGTTTCACTCTACATCAGACACGTGTTAAAGTGTGTTGGCTGCATATTAAGTTCAAAATGCTGATGAGCTCTGATCCAGTTGACTGATATACTCTGCTCTACATCCTGCACTGAAATATGAGGATTGTGTGTTTATTAAAATTGAAAATCATCATGGAGTCATTGACAGAAGAGCATCAACGTTCAGCCTGTTAAATTAGATTTAGATATTTTTATTTCAGAAATGATTCCTAACAAAAATGGAGAATATAAAAACACAATCAAAGCAGTAACGTCCATATTATGAAGTGTTTGCTGTATCAGACAATCATGTTTATTCACAACAATGAAAACAATATAGTGCAGATGAACATGGTGCTGTAATGAATCTGCTCTTAAACACAATAACAAAATACATTTTCCAAGAGAGATGATAATGATTCACATCAGAGTGAAGAACGAATACATTTACAACTGGTTTCTAACATTTATTATAGATCGAACTGATCACTGATAGAAACAGAAGAATATTCAAAATGATACTCTGAGAGATACATGAATGAGATATGGATAAACATCAAATCACATAAAACAAAAAAGCACATAATCATTATAACTGAAATAAAATATGAGCAGAAATAAACAAGAATTAAGTCGAAAGATAGAAAAAGGCAACATGTTTAAAATATATAATCATATAAGAGACTGAACCGTCCAGTCAGGTCACAGATTCATATCTACAATAATATTTTTGTTTGTTTTTGTTTTGATTTCTTCACTTCTATGTATTATTATTATTATTATTATTATTATCATTATCATTATCATTATTATTATTATTATGAGCATATTAAGTGTGTGTCTGAGCTGAAAGCTGCTCTCCTCTCCTGGTTTTCTGTATCACACAGACCACAACAACACAAAGCATCACCTGCAGACTGCTGAGCAGTATCCACCTGACTCTGTAGAAGGTCGAGTAAACGCCAAAGGGCTCTCTGTAGATCAGAACAAATTTTTCTGCTGACACACACTCACCACCTGACTTATAACCTGTACACACATACTCTCCTGCATCTTCCAGTGAGACATTAGAGATTATCAGGCTGTCATAGGAACAAATGATTCTATTGTCCCTGCAGAACTCTTCATCGTACAAAATGTTACCTTCTGTTTGAATCAACTTAATAAAGATCGAAGTACTAGTTTTCAAATCATTAGAGCATCTCATAGTGACTTCATCTCCCTCTGAGAAAACCTTTACTGCAGGTGGACCAAATTTAGGGCACACCCAAAGCCAGTACGCATGTATTACTTTTTCACCTTCACAGTAGTAGATACCTGAATCATTTAACGTTAGTGATGGAAGTACCAGCGAGAAGTTTCGACCAATTTCTTGATCAATATTGTAGGGACCTGCTTCCTTCATCCAAACTGGGGGCTGGTCATGAATGGGGTCCATGAAGGGACACTCCAGCACAGCTGTGTCTCCCTCTGAAGCATAACGTAGCATTGTTTCTTTGGTCAAAAGTACAGTGTAAGTGCTCACACACTGCTGTTGGTTCATCACCAGGCAGATGTAAACAGTATGTTGTCCATTGAAGACATGAAGAAGTGATGTGTTTTTCACCTCCAGGAAACTTTCTTGGACTTTATTCACCTTAAAAGTTATTCTGTCTTCGAAAATACTCAGAAGGACTTGTTGCCACTTCCTGTCATGTCTGATCCAACGCACCGTCAGATTCTCACCTGCTCCTTTACATTGTACGTCTACAGGGGCATCAGGACTTCTGGTATATTCTTCCCACCAATATTCTCCCTTGCTTACTGTCTTACACACAGTCAGGCTGATGTTTCTCTCATATGTCATGTTGCCCTGAGTCCAGCACACATCTTGGTACAGTCCAGAGTCTGAGTGGGTCAGGTTGTTGAGAGTAAATGAAGAAGAACCATGAAATGTCTCAGGAAATGAGAGTCGTCCTGTCAGGTCTTCATGTACTGTGGAGTTTCTGTTCCAGGGGTCAGAGATGTTCCACAGGACCAGAGTATCTTCACCAACACGTCTGGAGGTGATGCAGGAGCTGTTTTGATCTGGGAGCTTGAACTGTAAAGACTCTCCTTCTTCTCTTATGGCGATAAATTCTTCTGCATGAATGTTGCTGATGAGAGTGAACAGCAGGGAGAAGCAGAGCTGTGCGACTGCAGCCATCCTGCTCAGAGGTCTTGTGGTGAGTGTCGTACAAGCACTGACACTGCTCGCTTCAAGAGCTTCCTGTTTGTGGTTGGAGGAGGAACGCCACTTCTTTATCACATCATCAAGGAACACTTTGAAGCATTTGACTCGATATCAGTGCCGTATATCTGTTTTCACTCTTCACAGGCCAAAGTGTGGACACATTTTTTTTATACTTCATTGCATGGGTCCAGGGGTATCAAACATGTGGTCTGGAGCACAGAACTGCCCAGTCACAGTGTCCAATCTGAACCATTACAAGTGAGATAATGTCAGCTTTACCACACAGCCATGAATATTATGAAAATGTAAAAGTCCTTTCTAAACTATGTATTCACAAAAACAACTAAAAAATGTTGTTTCTTATGTGATCCTTCATAAAACATCACATATTTTCCAACATAATTCAGGGTTTGGTTTGGTCTAAGTAAGCAGAGAAGTCCAGGCATCCAGTTTCCAGATGTTTACATGAAGCTCATCATCTGATGATGAAACTTACTTTGTACCCAAGCAGCCCAACCAGAAATTGAAAGTGTACATGCATCAAGGGACGGAGCGCATCCCGTCAATAGGTCCAAAGTGCAATCGAGGCTAATCCCATGATCTTCTTATTTTCTTGTAGACCGAAGTTGAAAATCTGGCAGTATTTATTTTTGTGATTTTTTTTCCACTCTCAGCTGTCCTTCTCCTGTATTTGGGCCTGTTTGTTAATTTATTTCAATCATGTAAACAATATACACGTACATTTAGCAAAGAAAATCTGAGAAAAAATACTATACAAAATAAAGTTAATACATTTCAATATTGCTTCTGTTCTGATTCAGTTACATGTCGAAAGGGAGAGGGAAGAAGTACACACTTATTTAATCCCACCCCTTTGCCATAAGTTATCAGTCAATATTTAGTCAGCTTCCTTACTGATATAATCTGTAATAAAAATAGTGAACAGATTTCTGATATAATATATACTATAATATCACATCATGAAGTTTTCTAAATAGTGACATTCACTTAATTTCAACATTTTCCCTTTTCTTTATAGCTCAAGAAGATCATATCTTTATAACTCTTTTTGAACTGTTTCATGTTTGGATATTGCTTCAATTTCATATTCAAACTGTTCCACAGCTTCACTCCATGCACAGAAACACAAAAGCTTTTTCCTGTTGTACGTACCTTCCCTGTTTTGAAGTTACAAAAACCCCTTAAATTATAACTTACTCTGAATATAATCTGGCAGTTCTTTATTTTTTGCTTTGAATATAATTAGTGCTGTTTGGAATTTCACTAGATCAGCAAATTTCAATATTTCAGACTGCAAAAATAGTGAGTTTGCATGTTCCCTGTAACCTGCATTGTGGATGATTCGAACTGCTTTTTTTTGTTGAAGAGTAAAAAGTGAATGTAATGTGGTTTAATAGTTGTTGCCCCAGACCTCTGCACAAAAGCTTAAGCATGGTGAAACCAGTGAACAGTAGAAAATATGAAGTGATGTCCCGTGTGATACCTGCTTTGCCTTGTTTAGTATTGCAATGCTTCGTGATACTTTGGAATGAATATATCTTACGTGAGCACTCCAGTTTTTCATCTATTATTACCCCCAGAAATTTATTTTCACTGACTCACTTGACTCAACACCATTTAGTTTAATCTTAGCATTGTATTTAAAGTACTATTTCCAAATAACATAATTTTAGTTTTATTCAAATTTAATGAAAATTGTCAGGCGGTGGAAGGAATACTTCGAGGACCTCCTTAATCCCACTGATGCATCTTCCGAGGAGGAAGCAGAGTCTGGGGATGAGGGGAATGACCCGCCAATTTCCGGGGGCGAGGTCACTGAGGCAGTTAAACAACTCCTTGGTGGCAGAGCCCCTGGTGTTGATGAGGTCCGCCCCGAGTTCCTGAAGGCTCTGGACGTTGTAGGGCTGTCCTGGTTGACACGCCTCTGCAATGTTGCGTGGAGATCAGGGGCAGTACCCGTGGATTGGCAGACCGGGGTGGTGGTCCCCATCTTTAAGAAGGGGGACCGGAGGGTGTGTTCCAACTACAGGGGGATCACCCTCCTCAGCCTCCCCGGGAAAGTCTATGCCAGGGTGCTGGAAAGGAGAGTTCGTCCGCTAGTCGAACCTCTGATGCAGGAGGAACAATGCGGTTTTCGTCCTGGTCGCGGAACACTGGACCAGCTCTTCATCCTCTCGAGGATACTTGAGGGTGCATGGGAGTTTTCCCAACCAGTCTACATGTGTTTTGTGGACTTGGAGAAGGCATTCGACCGTGTCCCTCGGGGTGTCCTGTGGGAGGTGTTGCGGGAGTATGGGGTGTCTGGCCCATTGCTACGGGCCATTCGATCCCTATACAACCGTTGCAAGAGCTTGGTTCGCATTGCCGGCAATAAGTCGGACTCGTTCCCGGTGGGTGATGGGCTCCGCCAGGGCTGCCCTTTGTCACCGGTTCTGTTCATAATTTTTATGGACAGGATTTCTAGGCACAGCCAAGTGGCGGAGGGCTTTCGCTTTGGTGGCCTCAGGATCTCATCTCTGATCTTTGCGGATGATGTGGTTCTGTTGGCTTCATCGGGTGAGGGCCTCCAGCTCGCACTGGAGCGGTTCGCAGCCGAGTGTGAAGCAGCGGGAATGAGGATCAGCACCTCCAAATCTGAGGCCATGGTTCTCAGCCGGAAAAGGGTGGAGTGCCCACTCCGGGTCGGGGATGAGGTCCTGCCCCAAGTGGAGGAGTTCAAGTATCTCGGGGTCTTGTTCACGAGTGATGGGAGAAGGGAGCCGGAGATCGACAGACGGATTGGGGCTGCAGCTGCAGTAATGCAGACGCTGCACCGGTCCGTCGTGGTGAAGAGGGAGCTGAGTGTAAAAGCGAAGCTCTCAATTTACCGGTCGATCTACGTCCCTACCCTCACCTATGGCCACGAGCTGTGGGTAGTGACCGAAAGGACGAGATCGCGGATACAAGCGGCGGAAATGAGCTTCCTCCGAAGGGTGGCTGGCATCTCCCTTAGAGATAGGGTGAGAAGTTCGGCCATCCGGGAGGGGCTCAGAGTAGAGCCGCTGCTGCTCCACATCGAAAGGAGCCAGCTGAGGTGGTTTGGGCATCTGACAAGGATGCCCCCTGGGCGCCTCCTGGGTGAGGTGTTCCGGGCATGTCCCACCAGGAGGAGGCCCCGGGGCAGACCCAGGACACGCTGGAGAGATTATATCTCTCGGCTGGCCTGGGAACGCCTTGGTGTTCCCCCGGATGAGCTGGAGGAGGTGGCTGGGGAGAGGGAGGTCTGGGCCTCTTTGCTTAGGCTGCTGCCCCCGCGACCCGGCCCCGGATAAAGCGGATGAAGATGGATGGATGGATGGATTTGTTTTTATCAAGCCAGAACTTCACTTTACTTTATTAAACCCCTCAAAACATGACTATCCAGAGTTGGGACCAGGAAGCAGAGTTGCAGTCTTACACGCCTCTCTGCAGCTTCTCTCCTCCTGCTACCCCCCCAAAAACCCATCTCCATAGAGACTGTGTCTGCTTCCAAAAAGACAAAAAACAAACTAAATACCAGCAACAAACAACTTAAACATTTACAAAGAAAGAACAATACAGTATCCACATCTGAACCAAAGAGTAAAACAGTGAAATGTGGATTATTAAATATTAGGTCTCTCTCCTCCAAGTCTCTGTTAGTACATGACTTAATAATTGATCAACAAATTGATTTACTCTGCCTTACAGAAACCTGGTTGCAGCAGGATGATTATGTTAGTTTAAATGAATCAACACCCCCGAGTCATTCTAACTACCAGAAATCTCGAAGCACAGGTCGAGGGGGCGGTGTGGCAACAATTTTTCACACCAGTCTATTAATTAATGAAAGACCAAGACAGACTTTTAATTCATTTGAAAGCCTGATGCTTAACATTGTCCACCCCAGCTGTGAAACTCAGAAACCAGTCTTACTTGTTATCATCTATCGTCCACCTGGGCCTTACACAGAGTTTCTGTCTGATTTCTCAGACTTTATATCTAATTTAGTTCTGAGCTCAGATAAAATAATTATTGTGGGTGATTTTAACATCCATGTTGATGCTAAAAATGACAGCCTCAACATGGCATTTAATCTGTTGTTAGACTCAATTGGTTTCTCTCAAAATGTAAAAGAACCCACCCACCACTTTAATCACACTCTAGATCTTGTTTTAACATATGGCATAGAAACTGAACATTTAACAGTGTTTCCTGAAAACCCTCTCCTGTCTGATCATTTCTTGATAACATTTACATTTACAATAATTGATTACGCAGCAGTGGAGAGTGGACTTTATCAAAGTAGATGTCTTTCTGAAAGCGCTGTAACTAAGTTTAAGAATATAATCCAGCCACTGTTATCATCGTCAATGCCCTGTACCAACACAGAGCAGAGCAGCTATCTGAACGCTACCCCAACAGAGGTCGATTATCTTGTTAATAATTTCACCTCCTCACTACGTACGACTCTGGATACTGTAGCTCCAGTGAAAACTAAGGTCTCTAATCAGAAGTACCTGACCCCGTGGTATAATTCTCAAACACGTACCCTAAAGCAGATGACTCGTAATCTGGAGAGGAAATGGCGTGTCACAAATTTAGAGGATCATCATTTAGCCTGGAGAAATAGTTTGTTGCTTTATAAGAAAGCCCTCCGCAAAGCCAGAACAGCTTACTACTCATCACTGATTGAAGAAAATAAGAACAACCCCAGGTTTCTCTTCAGCACTGTAGCCAGGCTGACAAAAAGTCAGAGCTCTTTTGAGCCAACCATCCCTTTAACGTTAACTAGTGATGACTTCATGAACTTCTTCACAAATAAAATTTTTATCATTAGAGAAAAAATTACAAATAATCATCCCACAGATGTAATATTATCTACAGCTACTCTTAGTTCCATTGATGTTAAGTTAGACTCTTTTTCTCCAATCGATCTTTCTGAGTTAACTTCAATAATTACTTCCTCCAAACCATCAACGTGTCTTTTAGACCCCATTCCTACAAAACTGCTCAAAGAAGTCCTGCCATTGATTAATTCTTCGATCTTATATATGATCAACCTATCTCTAATAATCGGCTATGTACCACAGGCCTTCAAGGTGGCTGCAGTTAAACCTTTACTCAAAAAGCCATCTCTAGACCCAGCAGTCTTAGCTAATTATAGGCCAATCTCCAACCTTCCTTTCATATCAAAAATCCTTGAAAGAGTAGTTGTCAAACAGCTAACAGATCATCTGCAGAGGAATGGTTTATTTGAAGAGTTTCAGTCAGGTTTCAGAGTTCATCACAGCACAGAAACAGCTTTAGTGAAGGTTACAAATGATCTTCTTATGGCCTCTGACAGTGGACTCATCTCTGTGCTTGTCCTTCTTGACCTTAGTGCAGCATTCGATACTGTTGACCATAATATCCTATTAGAGCGATTAGAACATGCTGTGGGTATTACAGGTATTGCACTGCAGTGGTTTGTATCATATTTATCTAATAGACTCCAATTTGTGCATGTAAATGGAGAGTCCTCTTCACACACTGAGGTTAATTATGGAGTTCCACAGGGTTCAGTGCTAGGACCAATTCTGTTTACATTATACATGCTTCCCCTAGGCAGCATCATTAGAAGACATAGCATACATTTTCACTGCTATGCAGATGACACCCAGCTCTATCTGTCCATGAAGCCAGATAACACACACCAATCAGTTAAACTCCAGGAATGTCTTAAAGACATAAAGACTTGGATGGCCACTAACTTTCTGCTTCTTAACTCAGATAAAACTGAGGTCATTGTACTCGGCGCTGAAAAGCTTAGAAATATGGTATCTAACCTGATTCTTACTCTGGATGGCATTACCTTGGACTCCAGTAACACTGTGAGGAACCTTGGAGTCATTTTTGACCAGGATATGTCCTTCAACGCACATATTAAACAAATATGTAAGACTGCGTTCTTCCATTTGCGCAACATCTCTAAAATTAGAAATATCCTGTCTCAGAGTGACGCTGAAAAACTAGTTCATGCATTTATTACTTCCAGACTGGACTACTGCAATTCATTATTATCAGGATGTCCAAAAAACTCACTGAAAAGCCTTCAGTTAATCCAAAATGCTGCAGCAAGAGTACTGACAGGGACTAGAAAGAGAGAGCATATTTCTCCTGTTTTGGCTTCCCTTCATTGGCTTCCTGTTAAATCCAGAATTGAATTCAAAATCCTTCTCCTCACATACAAGGTCTTAAATAATCAGGCCCCATCTTATCTTAATGACCTTTTAGTACCATATCACCCTATTAGAGCACTTCGCTCCCGCTCTGCAGGCCTACTTGTTGTTCCTAGAGTATTTAAAAGTAGAATGGGAGGGAGAGCCTTCAGTTTTCAGGCCCCTCTTCTGTGGAACCAGCTTCCAGTTTGGATTCAGGAGACAGACACTATCTCTACTTTTAAGATTAGGCTTAAAACTTTCCTTTTTGCTAAGGCATATAGTTAGGGCTGGACCAGGTGACCCTGAATCCTCCCTTAGTTATGCTGCAATAGATGTAGGCTGCCGGGGGATTCCCATGATGCATTGAGTTTTTCCTTTCCAGTCACCTTTCTCACTCACTATGTGTTAATATACCTCTCTGTATTGAATCGTATCTGTTATTAATCTCTGTCTCTCTTCCACAGCATGTCTTTCATCCTGTCTTCCTTCTCTCACCCCAACCGGTCGCAGCAGATGGCCGCCCCTCCCTGAGCCTGGTTCTGACGGAGGTTTCTTCCTGTTAAAAGGGAGTTTTTCCTTCCCACTGTCGCCAAAGTGCTTGCTCATAGGGGGTCATATGATTGTTGGGTTTTTCTCTGTATCTATGAAGCGCCTTGAGGCGACTTTTGTTGTGATTTGGCGCTATATAAATAAAATTGAATTGAATTGAATTGAATTTCATTAGTCATATCATCCAATAAATTCTGCAGATCATCACCAGAGCAGAAGATATTTGTATCGTCAGCAAAGAGAACCATTTTTAATACCTTGGACACTTTACAGATGTTGTTAATGTTTAAGTTGAAGAATTTTGGGCCCAAAACTGAGCCTTGGGGTACACCACAAGCAATGTCCATACATAAGGAGCAACCACCATTTAATTTCACAAACTGCTTACTTAAATAATTCAGGACCCAATTTAAAACTACCCCTTTGACACCATAACGTTCCAGTTTTCTTATTAATATATTGTGATCTATAGTGTCAAATGCCTTTGTCAAGTCTTTGAATAACCCAGCCACATATTGCTTTTTGTCTATGGAATTTGGGATGTATTCTATTGAATTCTGCTTGATCCGTACTCTCAGTGAGTAGTTTATGTTTATCTATACATTTTTCCAGTTGGTTGTTAAACAGTTTTTCAAGAATTTCTGAGAAGTGAGGTAGTAAAGAGACCGGCCTGCAGTTTATGAAATGGTGTTTGTTGCCAGATTTGTATAGGGGTATCACTTTTGCTATTTTCATTCTGTCTGGAAATCGACTAGTTTGAAATGATAAATTACAGATGTACGTAAACGGTTTTATAATAGCCTTACTATATCTTTTAACCACTATCATATCAATATCAATTGGGTTCCGGCTTGAGTGAACGCTGGTGCGCCTGGCTGAGCTACTCACCGGTACATTTTCGATTATTTTGATTATTTGGATTCAGATTTGAACGAACAGGGACATTCACACTCAGGACCAGATCGATCTCTGCCAGGGATTGATTTGCAACGCTTGTCCTCAACATCTGCTATTTCAGCTGAATGTGCTCTGACGTCTTCTTCTCAGTGAGCTGCACTAGCTTAACTGTTTGAGCTATTTTAGCCTACCTGTTCGTCGCTCCGGCTGGCTCGGCTCCTTTTCCTCCACATAATCGAAGATGTGGCCCAAGATGTTCCTGAGCTGGTCGGCACTATTATGGATTCTCCTGACGCTCGCCTACCATCCTATGGCTGGTCTGCTCCGCTATACAGCCGCTGAGCTCCTGCACCTTCGCGAGCAGCTGTCGCTCCCGTCGCCGGCGGAGCTCCACTATCACCCAGACATCACTTTCCAGCCTCGCCGGAGATACATCCATCGCGGGTCCCGCAGGATTTTCCATAACTCCAATGGAACTAAATCGTTTTGGTCTGCTACTTGCCGCCCTAGCAGGAACCCTGATCGGGTTGTCAACCACCAATCTCTAGCCCACCTGCCCAGGGCGCCGACCGCGATTAGCAAAAAAGAAAATACTCCACTCAGTTTCGGTCTTCTAAACATTCGCTCACTGACAAATAAGGGGCCTCTCCTCCAAGACCTCCTATCTGACCTTAAGTTTGACTTTTTCTGCTAAACTGAAACCTGGCAACAACCTGATGACTTTTCTCAGCTAAATGAATCTACTCCTCCGGGGTTTGTTTACCTTTCTAAACCTCGCTGCATAGGTCGTGGGGGTGGTCTCGCGATCTTCTTTCGCTAGCATTTGAATGTCCCGCCAGTTAATCTTGATACCTTTAGTTCCCTTGAGTGCCTTGCATGTGAGCTGACTGGACCCATTCCCACCATAATAGCTACTGTATACCGCCCCCCTAAACCTAACCCTGTCTTCCTCAGTGACTTTGCTAATCTACTAACCCATCTTTCATCTCTCTCCCCAAATGTGATCTTGGTGGGAAATTTCAACATTCATATGGATAATAATGACCGTCTGCTCACCAGAGACTTTTCCTCTTGTCTCGAAGGCTCTGAATTTAAACAATTTATCGACTTTGCCATTCACTCTAAAGGACACACCCTGGACTTGGTCTGCTGTTCTGGTCTTACTCCCTCAAATCTTTCTGCTGCTGAAATCCCCATAACTGACCACTTCCTCCTTTCATTTAACCTCACTCTCTGCTGCTCTTCTACCAAGCCAACCCGTCTCATCATGTTCCGCAACATCAACAACATTGATATGGACATTCTCACTACCAGTTTGGACAATGTTCAGATTCCGGACTTCTATTCTACTCCTGATGATTTCTTGTTAAATGGTAAATGGTAAATGGACTGATTCTTATATAGCGCTTTTCTACTCTCCCGGAGTACTCAAAGCGCTCTATACAACATGCCACATTCACCCAGTCACACCCATTCTCACAAGCACTTTATCTATACTTAGTGCTTTTTCTAACTACATTCACACACATTCATACTCCGATGGACGCATCGGAGAGCAACTTGGGGTTAGTATCTTGCCCAAGGATACTTGGAATGCCGACTGGAGGAGCCTGGGATCGAACCTCCAACCTTCCGATCAGTAGGTGACCTGCTCTACCTCCTGAGCTACAGCCAGGGAGGGAGGGTAGCCTGAGCTACAATTATTATTGTATTATAATAATTGTCTACGCATTGTCCTTGATTCTCTGGCTCCTGTAAAAACCCACTCTGTTTCCTTTGCTCACTCTGCTGCCTAGTTTACCTCTGACCTCCGAGCATTGAAGGCCAAAGCTCGGCAGCTAGAGCGTAAATATTAGAAATCTAGTTTAACTGTTGATTCAGAAATCTATAAATACCATATACTTCAGTATAAAGACTCCATCAGCAAGGCCAAACAAAGTTTCTACTCTGGTATTATCAGGTCTTATTAGGGTAATGCAAGGACTCTGTTTTCAGTTCCCAACAAACTAATTCAACCCCCCAACGCTTTACCACCACACTTCTATTCCTCTGAAACCTGCAACTCCTTGATGCTGTTCTGGACTACAAAAATCAATAACATCCACCAGCAACTCAGATCAAATGTTGTGTCTACCTCCTCTCCAGAACCTTTTCTCCTTTTTGAGCCGTTTTCCACTGTTTATCTTCCCGATTTATCCGATATTTCCGAGTTCATATGTAAATCAAAGCCTGCCACATGTCATCTTGACCCCATGCCCACAGGGCTTGTGAAATCTTGCCTCTCTTCTCTACTCCCACTCATCTCTGCTATCATTCACTCTTCTCTCACCACCGGTATCGTTCCCTCCTTATTCAAGACTGATTCAAAAAACCTTCTTTAGATCCTAACAACTTTAACAACCTCCGTCCGATTTCCAATTTACCCTTCATTTCTAAAATACTCGAAAAAGTGGTTGCAGCTCAACTTCATGTTCACCTGGTTAATAATAATATTTACGAGAGATTTCGATCTGATTTTCGCTCATGTCACAGCACAGAAACTGCTTTACTTAAAGTCACTAACGATCTTCTAATCGGAGCTGACTCTGGCCTTCTCACCATTCTCGTCCTTTTAGATCTGAGCTCAGCCTTCGACACCATCTCTCACTCTGTACTTCTAAGCAGACTTTCCTCTCTCAGCATCTCCGACACACCGCTTGCCTGGTTTCAATCATATCTCCTCGACCGCTCCCAGTTTATTCAACTAAGATCATTCTGCTCTCGTCTATTGCCCGTCACCTCTGGTGTACCTCAAGGCTCAGTTTTAGGCCCTCTTCATAACATACATCCTCCCTCTAGGTACCATTTTCCGCTAATTTGATCTTCAGTTTCACTGTTTTGCTGATGACACCCAGTTATATCTCTCTTGCAGACCTGATTCCTCCCTCCCACCTTCCTCCCTTTCAGAATGTCTATCTGAGTTAAAATCCTGGTTTATCTCTAATTTTCTAAAGCTGAAAGAGAATAAAACTGAAATCCTTCTTATTGGTACCAAATCCAACCTTTTGAAGGTGAACCATTTCTCACTCACCATTGATAACTCCACAGTTTTCCCTTCTCCTCAGGTTAAGAGCCTTGGTGTCATCCTAAACAGTTCACTTTCCTATAAATCTCACATCAGTAATCTCACCCGTTCTGCCTACTTCCATCTACGTAACATTAACAGATTGCTTCCTTCTCTTTCCACCCAGTCTATGTCCATTCTTGTCCACAGTCTTGTTACCTCCTGTATTGACTACTGCAATTCTCTTTTGCATGGTCTCCCCCAAAAATTCCCCCATAAGCTTCAACTGGTTCAGAACTCTGCTGCTCGCATTATCATCAGAACCCCTCCTACCAGCACATCACCCCTGTTCTTCAGGAACTTCACTGGCTCCCTGTGAAATTCCGGATAATATTCAAACTTCTTCTGCTCACCTTCAAGGCCATTCATAACCTCGCTCATCCTTACCTTTCTTACCTGTTAAGCAGTACCTGTTCTGCCCGTTCACTTCGTTCTTCTTCTATCCAGCTTGCTGTACCTTCTTTCCGCCTCACCACCATGGGAAGCAGAGCTTTCAGCTGCTCTGCTCCCAGACTGTGGAGCTCTCTACCCCCAAATATAAGAAACATTGGTTCTCTCCCACAGTTTAAATCCCAACTCAAAACCCATCTGTTCAAATCTGCATATTCACTGTGAATCCACTGTTAGTTAATTTTATCCTGTGCTTTTTGTTTTATTGTTCTTATTTTGACATTGTTTTATTATGTTTTGATCCTATTGTAAAGTGTCCTTGGGTGACTTGAAAGGCGCTCATAAATAAAATTTATTATTATTATTATTAATATCAGTACAATCCAAAGATTGCCACAACCTCCATATTATATTCTTCACGGTCATTACAAATTAAATACTTGGGATAGTTCTCTTGTCCAGCCCCACATTTTATAACACTGTTCAGTATTTCCCATAAACTTTTAATATTATTTCTATTTATATCTAATTGCTTCTTATAGTATTCCTTTTTACTATATTTAAGTATATTAATTAACTTATTTTTATATCTTTTGTATCTGATTTCAGCATCTTCTGTTCTCTTTCTTAAGAAATCTCTGTATAGAGCATTTTTCTTTATAGATGCATTTTGCAGACCTTTTCTTATCCATGGACAGCCCATATATTTATGTTTCCTACTATATTGCTTTATTGGACAGTTGGTATTATACAATAATGTAAATATTTTAAGGAATTCATTATATTTTTTTTTTTTTTTTTTTTTTTTTTTTTTCCTGCCTGTCCCATTTGGTTCTTTAGCCGTCAGAATTGTTGTCTGAAGACCAACAAGGATACCCAATGGATTTATTTTGCCAAATGGATCATCATGGCATTGCCGTATTGGTCCATTTGATCGACCTTTGTTTTTATTATTTATTTTATTTTATTTTCAGTTGTTACAGACGGGACAGACATGAGTGAGGGATAGGAAAGGGAGAAAGAAAGAGGAAGGAAAACAAAAACAGAAGGGGAGAGGGACAGTGAAAAAGGGGGGGGGAAAAAATATCTCCGGGATCACCTGTTGAGAGAAAAAGAGTAGAAAACAAGCAAAAAAAACAACAAAACAAAGCAACATACTATACACAACACCATCGCATTAATCTAGCTAAGTGTAAACAGCAGTAAATACTAAATATTGAGTGTTGTTGTGCAGCACGCAGGACTGACAGCGCACAATGTGCTTTGAAGTAGCAGCCAAGAAAGGTGTGATTTAAGTCTACGAACAGTGAACACCCGTGTGCACACCTGTGTGGGTCGGCGCGCTTGTATTCAAATGGTTTCCCCATGTAATGGTCTGCAAGAGGATGTAGAGAGCCATAGCCCTGTCCCTCAGGGCATGAAGCAGGCATGGAGGAGATCCAGGCCCCAGACATCCAGAGGCCCCAGAGTGCAAGAGCCCAAGGAGGACCACCGGAGGGGCATCCGTGCCACCTTCATGGGAAGGGCTGAGGATCCCCAGACGAGGGGTCACCCAGTAGCCACCGGGCAGAAACTAGAGGGGGCTGCACCGGCGTTCCCGCCGGCTCCGCCGGCAGCCAGCTGTGCCAGAGTGAACCGAGCCGCAGGCACAGAGGCCGGAGGCCTGAGGGCCCTCCGCGCCCCGGAAGAGGCCTGACCGAGCAGCAGGCGCCAGGCCCCGCCAAGTAGCCACCGGGAGTGAGCTGGCACATGACCTGAGCGCCCAGCCCCGGACACCAAGAACCAACAATGCACCGACCCCTGAGGACATCAGTCACCGGCAGGGAGTGTGGTGAGGGGAGATAGGCCTCCACACATGGAGGGCCTGGGAGTACCCAGAGAGGTGGAGTCTAAGACCCGACCTGACATATAGACACAGACAAACAGGCACACACAGACACAGACATACATTCCCACCCTCATGCACACATATACAAACACTCAGCACTCACCCAACGTTGGAATAAACGTAAATGGACATGTACACACAATCACACTCCCCAAACATACTCTATACCCCGGGTCCAGGTATCCTCGCCCCCAGAGGGGGAAACGGCACCCAGACCCAAGAGATGTTACCCTTCCCTCCGGGGTGGAGGCAAGCAGACCGCCCCAGGCTCCGCAGCAGCAGGGAGGCCAATCGGACAGCCAGCATCTCTTCTAACCTCTCTGTATAGAGCATTTTTCTTTATAGATGCATTTTGCAGACCTTTTCTTATCCATGGACAGCCCATATATTTATGTTTCCTACTATATTGCTTTATTGGACAGTTGGTATTATACAATAATGTAAATATTCTAAGGAATTCATTATATGCACTATGAACATCTTGTTTCTGATATATTTCACCCTAGTTCGGTTTCATTAAATCTTTTTTCAATGCATTCACTCTTTCTTCTGTTCTTGCTTGTCTGTACTCTTTTTTACTGTCCACTTTATTGATCTTGTAATTCCTATCATAGATGGTAAAAATTGGAAGATGGTCACTTATGTCTTTAATCAGGAGTCCACTTATAATCTTATTTTTCAATTCAATTCAATTCAATTTTATTTATATAGCGCCAAATCACAAAGAAAGTCGCCTCAAGGCGCTTCATAGATACAGAGAAAAGCCCAACAATCATATGACCCCCTATGAGCAAGCACTTTGGTGACAGTGGGAAGGAAAAACTCCCTTTTTACAGGAAGAAACCTCCGGCAGAACCAGGCTCAGGGAGGGGCGGCCATCTGCTGCGACCGGTTGGGGTGAGAGAAGGAAGACAGGATAAAAGACATGCTGTGGAAGAGAGACAGAGGTTAATAACAGATATGATTCAACACAGAGAGGTCTGTTAATACATAGTGAGCGAGAAAGGTGACTGGAAAGGAAAAACTCAATGCATCGTGGGAATCCCCCGGCAGCCTACATCTATTGCAGCATAACTAAGGGAGGATTCAGGGTCACCTGGTCCAGCCCTAACTATATGCTTTAGCAAAAAGGAAAGTTTTAAGCCTAATCTTAAAAGTAGAGATAGTGTCTGTCTCCCGAATCCAAACTGGAAGCTGGTTCCACAGAAGAGGGGCCTGAAAACTGAAGGCTCTCCCTCCCATTCTACTTTTAAATACTCTAGGAACAACAAGTAGGCCTGCAGAGCGAGAGCGAAGTGCTCTAATAGGGTAATATGGTACTACAAGGTCATTAAGATAAGATGGGGCCTGATTATTTAAGACCTTGTATGTGAGGAGCAGGATTTTGAATTCAATTCTGGATTTAACAGGAAGCCAATGAAGGGAAGCCAAAATAGGAGAAATATGCTCTCTCTTTCTAGTCCCTGTCAGTACTCTTGCTGCAGCATTTTGGATTAACTGAAGGCTTTTCAGTGAGTTTTTTGGACATCCTGATAATAATGAATTGCAGTAGTCCAGCCTGGAAGTAATAAATGCATGAACTAGTTTTTCAGCGTCACTCTGAGACAGGATATTTCTAACTTTAGAGATGTTGCACAAATGGAAGAAAGCAGTCTTACATATTTGTTTAATATGTGCGTTGAAGGACATATCCTGGTCAAAAATGACTCCAAGGTTCCTCACAGTGTTACTGGAGGCCAAGGTAATGCCATCCAGAGTAAGAATCTGGTTAGATACCATATTTCTAAGCTTTTCAGCACCGAGTACAATGACCTCAGTTTTATCTGAGTTAAGAAGCAGAAAGTTAGTGGCCATCCAAGTCTTTATGTCTTTAAGACATTCCTGCAGTTTAACTAATTGGTGTGTGTTATCTGGCTTCATGGACAGATAGAGCTGGGTGTCATCTGCATAGCAGTGAAAATGTATGCTATGTCTTCTAATGATGCTGCCTAGGGGAAGCATGTATAATGTAAACAGAATTGGTCCTAGCGCTGAACCCTGTGGAACTCCATAATTAACCTCAGTGTGTGAAGAGGACTCTCCATTTACATGCACAAATTGGAGTCTATTAGATAGATATGATACAAACCACTGCAGTGCAATACCTGTAATACCTACAACATTTTCTAATCGCTCTAATAGGATATTATGGTCAACAGTATCGAATGCTGCATTTTTAATGTCATTTGTAAAAATGTTGTCTATGAGAGTTGCACAATGTGATGTGATCTTGGTAGTCTAGTAATTTTTCTGCATTTTGGATGTGAAGGAGCTTTACCTCCACAAGTTCAAGGATACTTTTCTGCTGCAACCTGATAGTGGAAATTTCCTCCATTAAGAAGTAAAGAGACCTTTTAATGTCCCCGACTTCCTCAGCTGACGGAGTCCTCTTCAGCCCCATTGTATCTGGTTCCACTGGTAGCAGGTTCAGTCAGCTGTTTCCTCGGTCAGCTGTTAGCTTTCTCAGCTGTTAGCCTGGTAGCTTGTTGGCTAGCCTGCAATTACCTCTTTAACTTTGATAATCCAGTCCAATATCCTGTATCAGAGTCATACAGTTATAACAGTCGTGATTGTGTTTTTGAATGGATGTCCAAGGTGTAGTTTATACACTGGAGTAAGTATCTTGTTTGCACTAAAGAGGTTTGATATTAATGTCATAGACGGTTGTAATGCAGACACCCAAAATCCAGACGGAGACGGGAAACTCAAAAACACTGAAAGGCAAATAATGCAAAACTTTACTGGGACATATATAAACTAAACATACGAAGAGGCACACAGGGGAAACACACAGCCATGAGGGAGAATGCGACACTATACTTAGGGAGACAGCGGCAAACACAAAGTACAATGACGAGGGAACAGAAGACACATAAGGAACGCAAGACTGACACATGAGTTTGACAGAGAAGTGGAGGAAAGGTAGATTAGAGGGAGCGAGGGAACGAGAGGAGACATGAGAAACATAACAGGCAGGGGGGAAGAAAGTGAAACATGAGGAGGGAAGCAAGACACAATAACTCACAACATATATAAACACAGACACACACAGAGACACAGAGGCCAAAGACACAAGAGGGAATCTGATCATCAAGACGCTAAACAGGGAATATAAGAAACTCAAAACAGAATAACTAAGACTGCAAATGAACCAGAGTATGAACTATGATACAAAGTAACACTAAAACATGTGGTGGCAGATTTCTTTTCTCATGTATTAATCACATATTTAATCATATCACATTAGTTATAGTAATATCACTTTCTCACTTTACTATAGTAAGAGCACTCCTGCCACTCCTTTACATGCATGTGGAAAGTTAACACAGTGAGGCCGTTGTAATGGGAAACGTTAAACAGATAGTGAGGCTCCTTCTGCTTATCAGGGATGTAAATTCTTAGGTGATGGCTAAGCAGAATACAAGGTCATAATTCTCTCTGTGAGGGAGGAGGTATTTATCTGTTCTATTTCATCTGTCTCCAAACTTTGAATGAATGCATGTTTCAGGCAGGCAGAGCTGGAGCACTCGCAGGCTTTGAGTATTAATTGCTGGTTCCTAAAAACAATCAAGTGTTTGAGTGAAATCCCTTTTCTCATTAAATGTCAAAGACCTGAATTTATAGTACTGAGGATTTTTCAGACAGTTTTTCTCAAAAAGGTGTGTTACGGTGCGTTCACACCGAACGCGATAGTGCTGCACAACAGGCAGCACTATTAGTTCTAACAGTCTCAGAGTAGCATTTCTAATTTTGATTGAAACTGTCAGAGAAAACGGCAGCCTCGAGCAAGCCAGGATATTAGTTTATAGAAGCTGTTAAAATTATATGTCTAACGTTAACATGTTGGTGACACAATAATTTCATCCTAATGGTACTGACATATTCATAGGGTTAATTTTTGAGGCAAAATATCATGAGGTAGTCATGATTTTGCAAATATTCCACCTTGTAGTGCAGTTTGCACAAATTGTTTTAAAAATGCACTCAGCCTACAAACATTACTGATGAGTCAAGATCTGCACAAACTGACAGAAACACTAAAGCAGCTCCACATTTTATTCTTATTGTCATGTATGTCCTATTTATCAGGTGACAGAAGAACCAACACGAAGCTCAGAGAGTAATGGTGACACAAGATCACAGGTGAAATTGGATGATGACTTGGTGGTTCATGTAGGCAAGTATATTTCTCCCTTTTGTTAATCTTTTTTTTTGTCTTTAGCAAAGACAAAAAGGGGGCAAAAAGAAACGGGGCAGGGTTCGGTGGTGGAATCATCCATCCCCACCAATGCCAAAACCAAATCTACGCCCTTGGATTACAGAACACGTGCCCCATGTCATGAACACATGGCCTGCTGCAGCACACACACTAATTTATATATATATATACACACATATATATATATATATATATATATATATATATATATATATATATATATATATATATAAAATATAAATTTGTTTTATTTTTATTTATATTTTTAATTACCTCTTCATCTGCTTTCAGCTGCACAAACTCAAGTCTCACATATCAGTGACAAACCACAGTTGTGCTGTTGGAGCATCCACAGCCTCTGTGTGAGTGCACTGCAACATCATGACATGAAGAACACTGGACACTTGAACCCGCTTTCAGTCTAACTTTAACTTTTTATCGCCAATAGACAAGTTGGCAAAATGTAACACTCAGAACATGGAGTCAACAAATAATACTAAAATGTTTAATTATTACTACATTACCTTTGACTAAAACTCTTGTTTGCGAGCAGCTTATTGATCTTGATAAAGACGTGCTGCTTACTTGTGTAAAAACAGTGAAATATAAAAAGTGTTTACTAATTTGTACCAACGTGAGAGAGAAATGGATCTGAAACCACTGAAACCAGAGAGTTTGCAGACACACAGATAATGAAGACATGCTGCTCGGAAATGCTAGATACAGATAAAAATGGAGTGTGTGTGTGTGTGTGTGTGTGTGTGTGTGTGTGTGTGTGTGTGTGTGTCTGTGTGTGTGTGTGTACTGAGCCAAGATTGCAAAACTGTCTAACTGCCTCAGTAATTATGGACCTTATAGTCCTTACAAACACTGTTTCACTAACTTCAGTAAACATTTTACATACATATGTCACACCGTGAACGCAGCGGTACACGAGCCACTGTAGTGGAGCTCACGTACAGCTTTGTGGTTCAGACTGTTATCACACACAAACAATCAATGCAGGAGAAATCCCGCGTGCACGTGTTTGCTGTATCAGACAATCATGTTTATTCACAACAATGAAAACAATATAGTGCAGATGAACATGGTGCTGTAATGAATCTGCTCTTAAACACAATAACAAAATACATTTTCCAAGAGAGATGATAATGATTCACATCAGAGTGAAGAACGAATACATTTACAACTGGTTTCTAACATTTATTATAGATCGAACTGATCACTGATAGAAACAGAAGAATATTCAAAATGATACTCTGAGAGATACATGAATGAGATATGGATAAACATCAAATCACATAAAACAAAAAAGCACATAATCATTATAACTGAAATAAAATATGAGCAGAAATAAACAAGAATTAAGTCGAAAGATAGAAAAAGGCAAAATGTTTAAAATATATAATCATATAAGAGACTGAACCGTCCAGTCAGGTCACAGATTCATATCTACAATAATATTTTTGTTTGTTTTTGTTTTGATTTCTTCACTTCTATGTATTATTATTATTATTATTATTATTATTATTATTATTATGAGCATATTAAGTGTGTGTCTGAGCTGAAAGCTGCTCTCCTCTCCTGGTTTTCTGTGTCACACAGACCACAACAACACAAAGCATCACCTGCAGACTGCTGAGCAGTATCCACCTGACTCTGTAGAAGGTCGAGTAAACCCCAAAGGGCTCTCTGTAGATCAGAACAAATGTTTCTGCTGACACACACTCACCTGACTTAAAACCTGTACACACATACTCTCCTGCATCTTCCAGTGAGACATTAGAGATTATCAGGCTGCCATCGGAACAAGTGATTCTATTGTCACTGCAGAACTCATCATCGTACAAAATGTTACCTTCTGTTTGAATCAACTTAATAAATTCCGAAATACTAGTTTTCCAATCATCAGAGCATCTCATAGTGACTTCATCTCCCTCTGAGAAAACCTTTACTGCAGGTGGACCAAGTTTAGGGCACACCACAAGCTCGTACGCATGTTTTACTGTTTCACCTACACAGTAGTAGAGACCTGAATCCTTTAACATTAGTGATGGAAGTACCAGCGAGACGTTTCGACCAATTTCTTGATCAGTATTGTAGGAAATTGCTTTCTTCATCCACCAAACTGGGGGCTGGTCATGAATGGGGTCCATGAAGGGACACTCCAGCACAGCTGTGTCTCCCTCTGAAGCATAACGTAGCTTTATTTGTTTGGTCAAACTTACAGAGTAAGTGCTCACACACTGCTGTTGGTTCATCACCAGGCAGATGTAAACAGTTTCTTCTTCATTGAAGACATGAAGAAGTGATGTGTTTTTCACCTCCAGGAAACTTTCTTGGACTTTATTCACCTTAAAAATTATTCTGTCTTCGAAAATACTCACAATTCCTGGTCGCCACTTACTGTCATGTCTGATCCAACGCACCGTCAGATTCTCACCTGCTCCTTTACATTGTACGTCTACAGTGGCATCAGGACTTGTGATATAATCTCCCCTCCTTACTGTCTTACACACAGTCAGGCTGATGTTTCTCTCATATGTCACGTTGCCCTGAGTCCAGCACACTTCTTGGTACAGTCCAGAGTCTGAGTGGGTCAGGTTGTTGAGAGTAAATGAAGAAGAACCATGAAATGTCTCAGGAAATGAGAGTCGTCCTGTCAGGTCTTCATGTACTGTGAAGTTTCTGTTCCAGGGGTCAGAGATGTTCCACAGGACCAGAGTATCTTCACCAACACGTCTGGAGGTGATGCAGGAGCTGTTTTGATCTGGGAGCTTGAACTGTAAAGAGTCTCCTTCTTTTTTTATGGCGATAAATTCTTCTGCATGAATGTTGCTGATGAGAGTGAACAGCAGGGAGAAGCAGAGCTGTGCGACTGCAGCCATCCTGCTCAGAGGTCTCGTGGTGAGTGTCGTACAAGCACTGACACTGCTCGCTTCATGAGCTTCCTGTTTGTGGTTGGAGGAGGAACGCCACTTCTTTATCACATCATCAAGGAACACTTTGAAGCATTTGGCTCGATATCACGCCGTATATCTGCTTTCACTCTTCACAGGCCAAAGTGTGGACACGTTTTTTTATACTTCGTTGCATGGGTCCAGGGGTATCAAACATGTGGTCTGGAGCACAGAACCAGCCAGTCACAGTGTCCAATCTGAACCATTACAAGTGAGATCATGTCAGCTTTACCACACAGCCATGAATATTATGAAAATGTAAAAGTCCTTTCTAAACTATTTTTTCACAAAAACAACTAAAAAATGTTGTTTCTTATGTGATCCTTCATAAAACATCACATATTTTCCAACATAATTCAGGGTTTGGTTTGGTCTAAGTAAGCAGAGAAGTCCAGGCATCCAGTTTCCATGCAGATGTTTACATGAAGCTCATCATCTGATGATGAAACTTACTTTGTACCCAAGCAGCCCAACCAGAAATTGAAAGTGTACATGCATCAAGGGACGGAGCGCATCCCGTCAATAGGTCCAAAGTGCAATCGAGGCTAATCCCATGATCTTCTTATTTTCTTGTAGACCGAAGTTGAAAATCTGGCAGTATTTATTTTTGTGATTTTTTTTCCACTCTCAGCTGTCCTTCTCCTGTATTTGGGCCTGTTTGTTAATTTATTTCAATCATGTAAACAATATACACGTACATTTAGCAAAGAAAATCTGAGAAAAAATACTATACAAAATAAAGTTAATACATTTCAATATTGCTTCTGTTCTGATTCAGTTACATGTCGAAAGGGAGAGGGAAGAAGTACACACTTATTTAATCCCACCCCTTTGCCATAAGTTATCAGTCAATATTTAGTCAGCTTCCTTACTGATATAATCTGTAATAAAAATAGTGAACAGATTTCTGATATAATATATACTATAATATCACATCATGAAGTTTTCTAAATAGTGACATTCACTTAATTTCAACATTTTCCCTTTTCTTTATAGCTCAAGAAGATCATATCTTTATAACTCTTTTTGAACTGTTTCATGTTTGGATATTGCTTCAATTTCATATTCAAACTGTTCCACAGCTTCACTCCATGCACAGAAACACAAAAGCTTTTTCCTGTTGTACGTACCTTCCCTGTTTTGAAGTTACAAAAACCCCTTAAATTATAACTTACTCTGAATATAATCTGGCAGTTCCTTATTTTTTGCTTTGAATAGAATTTGTGCTGTTTGGAATTTCACTAGATCAGCAAATTTCAATATTTCAGACTGCAAAAATAGTGAGTTTGCGTGTTTCCTGTAACCTGCATTGTGGATGATTCGAACTGCTTTTTTTTGTTGAAGAGTAAAAAGTGAAAGTAATGTGGTTTAATAGTTGTTGCCCCAGACCTCTGCACAAAAGCTTAAGTATGGTGAAACCAGTGAACAGTAGAGAATATGAAGTGATGTCCCGTGTGATACCTGCTTTGCCTTGTTTAGTATTGCAATGCTTCGTGATACTTTGGAATGAATATATCTTACGTGAGCACTCCAGTTTTTCATCTATTATTACCCCCAGAAATTTATTTTCCCTGACTCTTTCAATATCAACACCATTTAGTTTAATCTTAGCATTGTATTTAAAGTACTATTTCCAAATAACATAATTTTAGTTTTATTCAAATTTAATGATAATTTGTTTTTATCAAGCCAGAACTTCACTTTACTTATTTCATTAGTCATATCATCCAATAAATTCTGCAGATCATCACCAGAGCAGAAGATGTTTGTATCGTCAGCAAAGAGAACCATTTTTAATACCTTGGACACTTTACAGATGTTGTTAATGTTTAAGTTGAAGAATTTTGGGCCCAAAACTGAGCCTTGGGGTACACCACAAGCAATGTCCATACATAAGGAGCAACCACCATTTAATTTCACAAACTGCTTACTTAAATAATTCAGGACCCAATTTAAAACTACCCCTTTGACACCATAACGTTCCAGTTTTCTTATTAATATATTGTGATCTATAGTGTCAAATGCCTTTGTCAAGTCTTTGAATAACCCAGCCACATATTGCTTTTTGTCTATGGAATTTGTGATGTATTCTATTGAATTCTGCTTGATCCGTACTCTCAGTGAGTAGTTTATGTTTATCTATAAATTTTTCCAGTTGGTTGTTAAACAGTTTTTCAAGAATTTCTGAGAATTGAGGTAGTAAAGAGACTGGCCTGCAGTTTATGAAATGGTGTTTGTTGCCAGATTTGTATAGGGGTATAACTTTTGCTATTTTCATTCTGTCTGGAAATCAACTAGTTTGAAATGATAAATTACAGATGTACGTAAACGGTTTTATAATAGCCTTACTATATCTTTTAACCACTATCATATCAATATCAATTGGGTTCCGGCTTGAGTGAACGCTGGTGCGCCTGGCTACTGCTACTCACCGGTACATTTTCGATTATTTAGATTATTTGGGTTTAGATTTGAATGAACAGGAACATTCACACTCAGGACCAGATTGATCTCTGCCAGGGATTGATTTGCAACGCTTGTCCTCAACATCTGCTATTTCAGCTGAATGTGCTCTTACGTCTTCTTCTCAGTGAGCTGCACTAGCTTAGCTGTTTGAGCTATTTTAGCCTACCTGTTCATCGCTCCGGCTGGCTCGGCTCCTTTTCCTCCACATAATCGAAGATGTGGCCCAAGATGTTCCTGAGCTGGTCGGCACTATTATGGATTCTCCTGACGCTTGCCTACCATCCTATGGCTGGTCTGCTCCGCTATACAGCCGCTGAGCTCCTGCACCTTCGCGAGCAGCTGTCGCTCCCGTCGCCGGCGGAGCTCCACTACCACCCAGACATCACTTTCCAGCCTCGCCGGAGATACATCCATCGCGGGTCCCACAGGATTTTCCATAACTCCAATGGAACTAAATTGTTTTGGTCTGCTACTTGCTGCCATCGCAGGAACCCTGATCGGGTTGTCAACCACCAATCTCTAGCCCACCTGCCCAGGTCGCCGACCGCGATTAGCAAAAAAGAAAATACTCCACTCAGTTTCGGTCTTCTAAACATTCGCTCACTGACAAATAAGGGGCCTCTCATCCAAGACCTCCTATCTGACCGTAAGTTTGACTTTTTCTGCTAAACTGAAACCTGGCAACAACCTGATGACTTTTCTCAGCTAAATGAATCCACTCCTCCGGGGTTTGTTTACCTTTCTAAACCTCGCTGCATAGGTCGTGGGGGTGGTCTCACGATCTTCTTTCGCTAGCATTTGAATGTCCTGCCAGTTAATCTTGATACCTTTAGCTCCCGTGAGTGCCTTGCATGTGAGCTGACTGGACCCATTCCCACCATCATAGCTACTGTATACCGCCCCCCTAAACCTAACCCTGTCTTCCTCAGTGACTTTGCTAATCTACTAACCCATCTTTCATCTCTCTCCCCAAATGTGATCTTGGTGGGAAATTTCAACATTCATATGGATAATAATGACCGTCTGCTCACCAGAGACTTTTCCTCTTGTCTCGAAGGCTCTGAATTTAAACAATTTATCGACTTTGCCATTCACTCTAAAGGACACACCCTGGACTTGGTCTGCTGTTCTGGTCTTACTCCCTCGAATCTTTCTGCTACTGAAATCCCCATAACTGACCACTTCCTCCTTTCATTTAACCTCACTCTCTGCTGCTCTTCTACCAAGCCAACCCGTCTCATCTCGTTCCGCAACATCAACAACATTGATATGGACATTCTCACTACCAGTTTGGACAATGTTCAGATTCCGGACTCCTATTCTACTCCTGATGATTTCTTGTTGTATTATAATAATTGTCTACGCATTGTCCTTGATTCTCTGGGTCCTGTAAAAACCCACTCTGTTTCCTTTGCTCACTCTGCTGCCTAGTTTACCTCTGACCTCCGAGCATTGAAGGCCAAAGCTCGGCAGCTAGAGCGTAAATATTAGAAATCTAGTTTAACTGTTGATTCAGAAATCTATAAATACCATGTACTTCAGTATAAAGACTCCATCAGCAAGGCCAAACTAAGTTTCTACTCTGGTATTATCAGGTCTTATTAGGGTAATGCAAGGACTCTGTTTTCAGTTCTCAACAAACTAATTCAGCCCCCCTACGCTTTACCACCGCACTTCTATTCCTCTGAAACCTGCAACTCCTTGATGCTGTTCTGGACCTAGAAAATGAATAACATCCACCAGCAACTCAGATCAAATGTTGTGTCTACCTCCTCTCCAGAACCTTTTCTCCTTTTTGAGCCGTTTTCCACTGTTTATCTTCCCGATTTTTCCGATATTTCCGAGTTCATATGTAAATCAAAGCCTGCCTAATGTCATCTTGACCCCATGCCCACAGGGCTTGTGAAATCTTGCCTCTCTTCTCTACTCCCACTCATCTCTGCTATCATTCACTCTTCTCTCACCACCGGTATCGTTCCCTCCTTATTCAAGACTGATTCAAAAAACCTTCTTTAGATCCTAACAACTTTAACAACCTCCGTCCGATTTCCAATTTACCCTTCATTTCTAAAATACTCGAAAAAGTGGTTGCAGCTCAACTTCATGTTCACCTGGTTAATAATAATATTTACGAGAGATTTCGATCTGGTTTTTGCTCATGTCACAGTACAGAAACTGCTTTAATTAAAGTCACTAACGATCTTCTAATCGGAGCTGACTCTGGCCTTCTCACCATTTTCGTCCTTTTAGATCTGAGCTCAGCCTTCGACACCATCTCTCACTCTGTACTTCTAAGCAGACTTTCCTCTCTCAGCATCTCCGACACACCGCTTGCCTGGTTTCAATCATATCTCCTCGACCGCTCCCAGTTTATTCAACTAAGATCATTCTGCTCTTGTCTATTCCCCGTCACCTCTGGTGTACCTCAAGGCTCAGTTTTAGGCCCTCTTCATAACATACATCCTCCCTCTAGGTACCATTTTCCGCTAATTTGATCTTCAGTTTCACTGTTTTGCTGATGACACCCAGTTATATCTCTCTTGCAGACCTGATTCCTCCCTTCCACCTTCCTCCCTTTCAGAATGTCTATCCGAGTTAAAATCCTGGTTTATCTCTAATTTTCTCAAGCTTTTTGGTACCAAATCCAACCTTTTGAAGGTGAACCATTTCTCACTCACCATCGATAACTCCACAGTTTTCCCTTCTCCTCAGGTTAAGAGCTTTTGTGTCATCCTAGACAGTTCACTCTCCCTTAAATCTCACATCAATAATCTCACCCGTTCTGCCTACTTCCATCTACGCAACATTAACAGATTGCTTCCTTCTCTTTCCACCCAGTCTACATCCATTCTTGTCCACAGTCTTGTTACCTCCTGTATTGACTACTGCAATTCTCTTTTGCATGGTCTCCCCCAAAAATTCCCCCATAAGCTTCAACTGGTTCAGAACTCTGCTGCTCGCATTATCATCAGAACCCCTCCTACCAGCACATCACCTGTTCTTCAGGAACTTCACTGGCTCCCTGTGAAATTCCAGATAATATTCAAACTTCTTCTGCTCACCTTCAAGGCCATTCATAACCTCGCTCCTCCTTACCTTTCTTACCTGTTAAGCAGTACCTGTTCTGCCCGTTCACTTCGATCTTCTTCTTCTATCCAGCTTGCTGTACCTTCTTTCCGCCTCACCACCATGGGAAGCAGAGCTTTCAGCTGCTCTGCTCCCAGACTGTGGAGCTCTCTACCCCCAAATATAAGAAACATTGGTTCTCGCCCCCATGTTTAAATCCCAACTCAAAACCCATCTGTTCAAATCTGCATATTCACTGTGAATCCACTGTTAGTTAATTTTATCCTGTGCTTTTTGTTTTATTGTTCTTATTTTGACATTGTTTTATTATGTTTTGATCCTATTGTAAAGTGTCCTTGGGTGACTTGAAAGGCGCTCATAAATAAAATTTATTAATATTATTATTATTAATATCAGTACAATCCAAAGATTGCCACAACCTCCATATTATATTCTTCACGGTCATTACAAATTAAATACTTGGGATAGTTCTCTTGTCCAGCCCCACATTTTATAACACTGTTCAGTATTTCCCATAAACTTTTAATATTATTTCTATTTATATCTAATTGCTTCTTATAGTATTCCTTTTTACTATATTTAAGTATATTAATTAACTTATTTTTATATCTTTTGTATCTGATTTCAGCATCTTCTGTTCTCTTTCTTAAGAAATCTCTGTATAGAGCATTTTTCTTTATAGATGCATTTTGCAGACCTTTTCTTATCCATGGACAGCCCATATATTTATGTTTCCTACTATATTGCTTTATTGGACAGTTGGTATTATACAATAATGTAAATATTCTAAGGAATTCATTATACGCACTATGAACATCTTGTTTCTGATATATTTCACCCTAGTTCGGTTTCATTAAATCTTTTTTCAATGCATTCACTCTTTCTTCTGTTCTTGTTTGTCTGTACTCTTTTTTACTGTCCACTTTATTGATCTAGTAATTCCTATCATAGATGGTAAAAATTGGAAGATGGTCACTTATGTCTTTAATCAGGAGTCCACTTACAATCTTATTTTTAATGTCATTTGTAAAAATGTTGTCTATGAGAGTTGCACAATGTGATGTGATCCTGGTAGTCTAGTAATTTTTCTGCATTTTGGATGTGAAGGAGCTTTACCTCCACAAGTTCAAGGATACTTTTCTGCTGCAACCTGATAGTGGAAATTTCCTCCATTAAGGAGTAAAGAGACCTTTTAATGTCCCCGACTTCCTCAGCTGACGGAGTCCTCTTCAGCCCCATTGTATCTGGTTCCACTGGTAGCAGGTTCAGTCAGCTGATTCCTCGGTCAGCTGTTAGCTTTCTCAGCTGTTAGCCTGGTAGCTTGTTGGCTAGCCTGCAATTACCTCTTTAACTTTGATAATCCAGTCCAATATCCTGTATCAGAGTCATACAGTTATAACAGTCATGATTGTGTTTTTGAATGGATGTCCAAGGTGTAGTTTATACACTGGAGTAAGTATCTTGTTTGCACTAAAGAGGTTTGATATTAATGTCATAGACGGCTGTAATGCAGACACCCAAAATCCAGACGGAGACGGGAAACTCAAAAACACTGAAAGGCAAATAATGCAAAACTTTACTGGGACATATATAAACTAAACATACGAAGAGGCACACGGGGGAAACGCACAGCCATGAGGGAGAATGCGACACTATACTTAGGGAGACAGCGGCAAACACAAAGTACAATGACGAGGGAACAGAAGACACATAAGGAACGCAAGACTGACACATGAGTTTGACAGAGAAGTGGAGGAAAGGTAGATTAGAGGGAGCGAGGGAACGAGAGGAGACATGAGAAACATAACAGGCAGGGGGGAAGAGAGTGAAACATGAGGAGGGAAGCAAGACACAATAACTCACAACATATATAAACACAGACACACACACAGAGACACAGAGGCCAAAGACACAAGAGGGAATCTGATCATCAAGACGCTAAACAGGGAATATAAGAAACTCAAAACAGAATAACTAAGACTACAAATGAACCAGAGTATGAACTATGATACAAAGTAACACTAAAACATGTGGTGGCAGATTTCTTTTCTCATGTATTAATCACATATTTAATTATATCACATTAGTTATAGTAATATCACTTTCTCACTTTACTATAGTAAGAGCACTCCCATCACCAGTTTACATGCATGTGGAAAGTTAACACAGTGAGGCCGTTGTAATGGGAGACGTTAAACAGATATTGAGGCTCCTTCTGCTTATCAGGGATGTAAATCCTTAGGTGATGGCTAAGCAGAAAACAAGGTCATAATTCTCTCTGTGAGGGAGGAGGTATAGCCCCCCCGTGAGAGGGGCCAACATGTAAGAGTTTGAGGAATGTTCTTTGTCTGTGTCTCTGTATATGCTATATAAGATGTAACGGTGGTGGCCACATTTCAGAGATGGTCCTGGTGTTTCACTGGAATGCTCTCTCCACATTGTGTTTATTAAACCCACTTCAAATCAAGCTCACTGGGTGTGTTGCAGGTTATTGTTAACATTTCCATGACAATTTGGCGTCACGAACAGGATTCCTCACGTGAGTTTCGCTGAATGGCAGGTATGCGGTGACTGGCCATCCTGGGGGAAAATTGTCCCAGTCCCACCGTTCTTTTGTTTTCAAAAAAGGGGGAACCGCTAGAGGCCTTCAGCGACTCACACATGCAGGAATTTAACGAACTATGAGGAAAGAAATGGGAAAAGAATCTGCAACGGTGAGCTGTTTTGATTTGGGGGGAGTTTTCAAGCGGACCACAAAAAGGGAAAACCTCAAAAAAACGAAGCCTAAATTATGGATTGTCGTGGGAAGGACTCTTCTGTCCTTGGGAAGGACTCTTCCGTCCTTGGGTTTATGGTTTTTAGCACTTTGTACCGAAGCAAAGGCTGCAGAGGGGACGCCCGGCTGCAATGGGTGCTGAGCTCAGCAAAGCGGCTACAGGAGCCGTGGGGAGGTTGTGTCCCTCGAGGTGGTCTGGGTGAAAACTCCAAATGGGTGAAGTATGTGTTGTGTAAGAGAAAGATGTTGACAGGAATAAGAGTTTTGTTTGTTTGTTTGTAGTTTTTTTTTTAAAGTTGTTGTTGCTTTTGTTGTTTTCTTTTTCTTTCTTTTTTTTTGTTTTTGTTTTGGATGGACCACTGGGAGGGAAACCTCAGGAATACGACACCTAATTTCAGGACTGTTGTGGGAAGGACTCTGTCCTTAGTTTATGGTGTTTAACACTTTTGCACCATAAGGAAAAGGCTGGACGGCGAACACGCTTGTCCACAAAGCTGAGATCAGCAGTACGGCCACCTCCAGGTGGTCCGGGCAAATCCAGGTTTTGATTGGATGATTTTTTTTCTCTTTCAGAAATATGGGAAAGAATACGTACAGTCTGAAGTGTGTAGAAACTGAGGAATGCAGTAAAGACAATCAATCTTATTAATTATTGTGGGTGATTTTAACATCCATGTAGATGCTAAAAATGACAGCCTCAACATGGCATTTAATCTGTTGTTAGACTCAATTGGTTTCTCTCAAAATGTAAAAGAACCCACCCACCACTTTAATCACACTCTAGATCTGGTTTTAACATATGGCATAGAAACTGAACATTTAACAGTGTTTCCTGAAAACCCTCTCCTGTCTGATCATTTCTTGATAAAATTTACATTTACAATAATTGATTACGCAGCAGTGGAGAGTGGACTTTATCAAAGTAGATGTCTTTCTGAAAGCGCTGTAACTAAGTTTAAGAATATAATCCAGCCACTGTTATCATCGTCAATGCCCTGTACCAACACAGAGCAGAGCAGCTATCTGAACGCTACCCCAACAGAGGTCGATTATCTTGTTAATAATTTCACCTCCTCACTACGTACGACTCTGGATACTGTAGCTCCAGTGAAAACTAAGGTCTCTAATCAGAAGTACATGACCCCGTGGTATAATTCTCAAACACGTACCCTCAAGCAGACGACTCGTAATCTGGAGAGGAAATGGCGTGTCACAAATTTAGAGGATCATCATTTAGCCTGGAGAAATAGTTTGTTGCTTTATAAGAAAGCCCTCCGCAAAGCCAGAACAGCTTACTATTCGTCACTGATTGAAGAAAATAAGAACAACCCCAGGTTTCTCTTCAGCACTGTAGCCAGGCTGACAAAAAGCCAGAGCTCTTTTGAGCCAACCATCCCTTTAACGTTAACTAGTGATGACTTCATGAACTTCTTCACAAATAAAATTTTTATCATTAGAGAAAAAATTACCAATAATCATCCCACAGATGTAATATTATCTACAGCTACTTGTAGTTCCATTGATGTTAAGTTAGACTCTTTTTTTCCAATCGATCTTTCTGAGTTAACGTCAATAATTACTTCCTCCAAACCATCAACGTGTCTTTTAGACCCCATTCCTACAAAACTGCTCAAAGAAGTTCTGCCATTGATTAATTCTTCGATCTTATATATGATCAACCTATCTCTAATAATCGGCTATGTACCACAGGCCTTCAAGGTGGCTGCAGTTAAACCTTTACTCAAAAAGCCATCTCTAGACCCAGCAGTCTTAGCTAATTATAGGCCAATCTCCAACCTTCCTTTCATATCAAAAATCCTTGAAAGAGTAGTTGTCAAACAGCTAACAGATCATCTGCAGAGGAATGGTTTATTTGAAGAGTTTCAGTCAGGTTTCAGAGCTCATCACAGCACAGAAACAGCTTTAGTGAAGGTTACAAATGATCTTCTTATGGCCTCTGACAGTGGACTCATCTCTGTGCTTGTCCTTCTTGACCTTAGTGCAGCATTCGATACTGTTGACCATAATATTCTATTAGAGCGATTAGAACATGCTGTAGGTATTACAGGTATTGCACTGCAGTGGTTTGTATCATATCTATCTAATAGACTCCAATTTGTGCATGTAAATGGAGAGTCCTCTTCACACACTGAGGTTAATTATGGAGTTCCACAGGGTTCAGTGCTAGGACCAATTCTGTTTACATTATACATGCTTCCCCTAGGCAGCATCATTAGAAGACATAGCATACATTTTCACTGCTATGCAGATGACACCCAGCTCTATCTGTCCATGAAGCCAGATAACACACACCAATTAGTTAAACTGCAGGAATGTCTTAAAGACATAAAGACTTGGATGGCCACTAACTTTCTGCTTCTCAACTCAGATAAAACTGAGGTCATTGTACTCGGCGCTGAAAAGCTTAGAAATTTGGTATCTAACCTGATTCTTACTCTGGATGGCATTACCTTGGCCTCCAGTAACACTGTGAGGAACCTTGGAGTCATTTTTGACCAGGATATGTCCTTCAACGCACATATTAAACAAATATGTAAGACTGCGTTCTTCCATTTGCGCAACATCTCTAAAATTAGAAATATCCTGTCTCAGAGTGACGCTGAAAAACTAGTTCATGCATTTATTACTTCCAGGCTGGACTACTGCAATTCATTATTATCAGGATGTCCAAAAAACTCACTGAAAAGCCTTCAGTTAATCCAAAATGCTGCAGCAAGAGTACTGACAGGGACTAGAAAGAGAGAGCATATTTCTCCTGTTTTGGCTTCCCTTCATTGGCTTCCTGTTAAATCCAGAATTGAATTCAAAATCCTGCTCCTCACATACAAGGTCTTAAATAATCAGGCCCCATCTTATCTTAATGACCTTGTAGTACCATATCACCCTATTAGAGCACTTCGCTCTCGCTCTGCAGGCCTACTTGTTGTTCCTAGAGTATTTAAAAGTAGAATGGGAGGGAGAGCCTTCAGTTTTCAGGCCCCTCTTCTGTGGAACCAGCTTCCAGTTTGGATTCGGGAGACAGACACTATCTCTACTTTTAAGATTAGGCTTAAAACTTTCCTTTTTGCTAAAGCATATAGTTAGGGCTGGACCAGGTGACCCTGAATCCTCCCTTAGTTATGCTGCAATAGATGTAGGCTGCCGGGGGATTCCCATGATGCATTGAGTTTTTCCTTTCCAGTCACCTTTCTCACTCACTATGTATTAACAGACCTCTCTGTATTGAATCGTATCTGTTATTAATCTCTGTCTCTCTTCCACAGCATGTCTTTATCCTGTCTTCCTTCTCTCACCCCAACCGGTCGCAGCAGATGGCCGCCCCTCCCTGAGCCTGGTTCTGCCGGAGGTTTCTTCCTGTTAAAAGGGAGTTTTTCCTTCCCACTGTCGCCAAAGTGCTTGCTCATAGGGGGTCATATGATTGTTGGGCTTTTCTCTGTATCTATGAAGCGCCTTGAGGCGACATTTGTTGTGATTTGGCGCTATATAAATAAAATTGAATTGAATTGAATTGAATCAATCTCTCCCTGAAGAGAAAATGCAGTTCGAGAGCAACAGCGTCGACTTCAAGACTCAACAATGTGAACACACAGCAACACTGCCCTAAACCTTAAAGGGTTCAGCAGCATGTACAAATACCATGGATGAATGGAAGTGTGCGCTCCCAATCACAAGCTGGGAGGTTCACCAGCGACATCACTGTGAGTGAATGGACTTGAGAAGACTGTCTGAGTTTCACATTTGCTATACTGGGAGCTGAAATGGCAAAGGAAGAGACTGAAAAGAGTGAAAGACAAAAGGCAAAGCTGAAGAAGAACGGCCCACTGGGTCCCTGACACGCCACAACTGTGAACTGCTGCAGATGTGGGAGAGAGACAGAAGCTGTGAGAAGTGGGGAGAAGAGAGCATGGAGGAAAAATGAAGGCTGTTGTTGTTAATGTGAGAACACATGAAAATTGGGTTGGAAAACTGTGGCCGGCTGTCTTGTGGAGGTTGATAAAGAGTCCGTAGGATCGCAACAAAGGTAAAACTAAAACACACACAAACACACATAAACAGAGAAATGTGAAGGAAAGGCAGCTTTAAGGACATGCCCTGCTGAATCTGCAGCTCCACTGCACACACATCCATTAAACCTGCCTACTAACACACACAAACATGCAATTAAAATCAGTTTGTTATCTGTCGTCAGTGTTAAAATTGTGCAAATTTCAAAGACACATGTTATCAAAGGCTGAGTGTATCCACTGCTGACAGTTAACTCTCTGGGTTGAAGGACAACAGTTTAACGTTTGTGGGGGGAAAAAAGATTCTGGTTTGACCAACCAGTGATCAGACAATAAATTTAGTTGTTAATATAGTAAATTGTCAAATACTTTCTGCTTGATTGGTGCAGCACAAGTAATTTACTGTATGAAGGAAATTCTCTTTTGTGATAATATTTTGAACATGCATTTCTGTTGTCCTGTCAACTGGGTGGGCTAATAGCTGATATGCAAATGAGTTTATTGTTACTAGATCAGGAAAGGATGACTGGATTATAAAACAAGTGAATAAGATGTAGCAGAGGGTTGAGTTTCCTGTTTCTGATGTATGGGTGAAGCTTGCACCCAGATCTGATTACATGAGACCAAACCTGTTTTGTGAAATACCTGACAGCATGTTACATGTTTTATGTTTGGGGAAGAAAAAAAGGGGGAAGAAATCCACATTCCAGTGATAAAACATTGATATGAAGTGTTTAGGAAGCTTTTAATGGTGAACATTAGTGTTGTTTGAACTGTGCAGCTGCTGATAAAAAAAGTTTGTGTTTAGCAGGTGGAACTATGTTGGTTGGCCCCAGACTTTCCACAATTGTGTGATATTCTGGAGCACTTGTGGGCAACCAGTAAATATGACGTGGGGAACATGAACAAAGGTAGTGACTCTTAAGTCTGATTTCAGACCATGTAAGTGTTACGTCCCCGCATAAAATCTAGGCGATGAGGATGGGGGGCAGTAACAGTTGGATCTGGGTTGAAATGAAAAGAACACCAGGTAGAGGTAGTTAACACAAAATATCTTTATTATAATCAATTGCCTCAATAATCATATAAATAGTAACAACAAAAAGAGACAGCACCGCTGCTTTAATGATAAATCAGACAGGTCAACCCAAAGAGCTGGTGACCACTCAACAAAGAAAACAACTATAAGGCTTCAACAGAAAAAGACAGCAACGCTGCTATTAACAATAACCAGACAGGCCAAACAAAATAATGGAGGCCGCCGTCACTTAAGGAGAACCACCGCTCAGTTAAAACTACTCACAAAGAGCCACGCACAGTGGGGCTGGTCACACACAGCAGGCCTTTTCCACACCTAGACCAGACACACACTGACCAGCACAGAGCAAATCCACCAGAAGCCTCTCCCACCTCCACACTGCTCATCTCCAGCTTATATCTCCTCTGAGGGTAATTGGTGGTCAATGAGGGCAGATGAGCAGCAGGTGTGCCCTAATAGGAGAGGGTAGGGGCAGAAAGAGACAGGGGAGGGGCAATAAAGAAGGAGGAGGAGAGGGAGAGGACAACACCACGCCCACACACTCCCACAGCCTCACAGGATGTAACATTCCCCCCACCCTATATTCACACTATACAAAACACAGAATAAACTCATCACTAAGCGCTGCGTGAGAGCGCATCAGCCACCAGATTTTCAGACCCTTTCTTGTGCTGGATAACCAGATCATAATCCTGCGCCAGCAATGCCCAGCGCATTAGTCGCTGGTTGTGGTTGTACATGCGTTGGAGGAAAGTAAGGGGATTGTGATCTGTATACACCGTCACTGGAAAGGAGCTAGAGCCCACATACACAGTGAAGTGCTGCAAGGCCATCAGCAGCGCTAGAGCTTCTTTCTCTATGGTGGAATAGTTTAGCTGATGGCGCTTGAACTTTACAGAGTAGTAGCAGACTGGGTGACACACACCCTCTGCGTCGTCCTGCAACAGCACTGCACCAGCTCCGGTGGCACTGGTGTCGACTTCCAGTTTGAAAGGCTGAGAGAAGTTGGGAGCAGCCAGAACTGGGGCGCTGCAAAGGAGGGATTTTGCAGACTCGAATGCATGCTGGCATTCCCCTGACCACACAAAAGGGATCTTGGGGCTGCATAGCTTTGTCAAAGGGGCCACAACTACCGCAAAGTTCTTGCAAAAACAGCGATAGTATCCAGTCATGCCCAGGAATCGCTTTAACTCCCGCCTAGTGGCTGGGGCCGGGTAGCTGAGGACAGCCTCGACTTTTGCCTCTACCGGGCGAACCTGCCCGAAACCCACCTGTTTTCCCAGGTAGGTGACTGTCGCTCTGGCAAACTCGCACTTAGCGAGATTTAGAGTTAACGAGGCGTCGGCCAATTGCTGAAACACTGATTGTAGGATGGCCACATGCTCTTCCCATGTGGCCGTGTATATCACTACATCATCCAAGTATACATTACACTGAGGCACATCCCCCAACACCAGCTGCATTAAACGCTGAAATGTGGCCGGAGCGTTTTTCATGCCAAACGCCATCACGGTGTACTGCATGAAATGGTCGGGTGTGACAACTGCAGAAATGTTGGAGGCTCTGGGGGTCAAAGGCACCTGCCAATACCCTTTAAGAAGGTCCAGTTTGGAAATGAACGTGGCAGGACCTATATTATCAATGCAATCCTCCATACGAGGAAGTGGAAAAGAATCGGAGACGGTCACTGCATTTACCTTCCGGTAGTCGGTGCAGAAACGTGGGGTGCCATCAGTCTTGGGCGTAAGCAAACAAGGGGAGCTCCAAGGGCTGTGGCTCGGTTGTGCCAAACCATTCTCTTCTAAATAACTGACTTCCTTCTTCATCACCTCGCGCTTTCCCATGGGGCAGCGGTACGCGTGCTGTTTGATTGGGGTTGCGTCACCAACATCGATATCATGTTCACAAACACTAGTATGCGAGGGCACATCACCAAAGAGAGAAGGGTAAGAGTGCAGTAGGCTAAGCACATCTTCGCGTTGTGAAGGGGACAGATGAGACAAGTGGGCCGTTGCCTCGGCTAAGTAAGCTGAATTCGCCAACCGCCCACACTGTTGTCCCTCAGAAAACATATGCAGATCGTTGTCAGCACTGGCCTCTACGCTCACCACAGTGGCAGAGACAGAGCTGGAGATTACTGCGCTGGCAACACTCTCATGGGTTTCCCTACCATGGTAGGGTTTTAACATGTTAATGTGGCACAGACGTGTTTTCCTCCTGCGTTCTGGGGTACTGAGGACATAATCTGTCTCAGACACCTTCCTCACTATAACATACGGTCCCGCAAAACGGGCCGAAAGAGCAGAACCAGGCACCGGTAGCAACACTAAAACTTTGTCTCCAGCCTGAAAATGTCTTTTCACAGCCTTTCTGTCGTACCACTTCTTCATGCTTGCCTGGGAAGTACACAGGGCCTCTTTTGCTAATGAGGTAGCACGCTGCCAGCGATCCCTACATGTCTTCACAAAATCTGCCACGTTAGTTTTTGGAACACCCCCACTAAGGAACCTCTCTTTCAACATCTTTAGCGGGCCCCGCACCTCGCGGCCAAACACAAGGGTAGCTGGGCTGAACCCTAAGGACTCCTGCTTAACATTGCGTATGGCAAACAGTACAAAGGGGACACCCTCATCCCAACTTCTGCCCGTATCATGGCAGTACTTTTTCAACATGGCCTTAAGTGTTTGGTGCCAACGCTCAAGTGCACCCTGCGACTCTGGGTGGTAAGCACTGGACACAGAATGAGAAATGCCAAGGGAGATTAAAGTCTGTTTAAATGCTCGGGATAAGAAGTTAGTTCCCTGATCTGTTTGCACTGTTTTTGGGAGACCAAAGGTGGTAAAAAATTTGATCAGTGCCTTAGTAATGTTTGCAGTGGCGATCCTCCGCAGAGGAATTGCTTCGGGGAACCGCGTGGACAAGCACATTATGGTCAATAAAAACTGGTTACCTGCCTGTGTTCTTGGCAACGGACCAACACAATCGACCAAAACGTGTTCAAATGGCTCACCAACAGCAGGTATTGGACATAGTGGGGCGGGGGGCACAGTTTGGTTTGCCCACCAGTTGACACGTGTGAAAAGTATTACAATACCTTGCAACATCTGCCTTCATTGCCGGCCAGAAGAAGTGCTGCAGAACACGGTCATATGTTTTAGTTATCCCCAAATGTCCTGACCATGAATGGTCATGGGCTAATTGTAGCACGTGCTGACGCAAACTAGCCGGGACCACTATCTGTTGGACTACACTCCAGTCCTCCCCTGGCTTTGAGGTCCACCTGCGCATTAACAGTCCACCACAAACAACAAATGTCTGCTTCCTGTCTCCTGCCGGACCATCGCTCTCATCTATGGCAGCGAAACATTTGGCTAACGACGGGTCCTCTTTCTGAGCGATCATAAGGGCCTCCCGTGTGAGGAGAGGGGGGGCTGCGGGTTCAGGAGCAGGCTCAGCTACTTCTTGAGCCAGTTCCTTGGCGTCAGGACCCACCTCCTCCTCGGAGGGCATCACATCCTTTTCCAAAATAGAGCCGACCACTGACTCTGACAAGTCAACCACTTCTCCCTGCCGATGGGCGTGTGACCGAGTAAGAACACCGACAGGAAATACATCCGGGTGCTGCCAGCTTAAAACATCTGACAAAGGACTTGGGTCAGGAGTCTTTGTGACCTCTGGGGTAGGATAAACCTTCCCGCCTGCAATGTCATTGCCCATTATGAAATCCACGCCATCAATTGGGAAGCAAGGACACACAGCTACAGGAAACACACCACTTACTAGGTCACTCTGCACCCAAACTCGATGGAGGGGGGCGGGCACATAAGTCATTCCAACACCTCTAACAATAACATCAGTGCCGCTGGCAGTCTTTTCATCAAAGGCAAGTGCACTGGCCAGTATGAGGGACTGTGAGCCACCTGTGTCACGTAAAATGGTCACAGTACGCATATCTTCAGGCTTACCAGAGAGCGACACTGCTCCTTTGAAAATGAAGGGTTTAAAACATTCATCAGGAGTCTCAGTGCTAAGGGGTCTGTTACCAGGAGAAGCGGTTTTAATCAGCCCTATCCCTTTTGGCTTACGTGGTGTTGAAGCTGGCTGTCTTCGCCTGTAGGCCTCGCAGTCCGCTATTAAATGGCCAGATTTAAAACAGTAGAAACATTTCCGGTCTGACTTGGGACGAGGCAGAGGTACCTCTCCCCTTGTGTCTTGCTCGCCGCTGGCCTTCGCTAGGGTGTCGCGTCGCTCATGCTTAATGACACTGGCTTTATGGACGAGTGCGAACTCGTCAGACAGTGTCGTGGCCTGCTGCAACGAGGAGACCTTCTGTTCGTTCAGGTATACTGCCATCCGCTCGGAGATGCAGTTTTTAAATTCCTCAATGAGAATCAACTCCCGTACCGAAACTAGGTCCGCAGCTTTACAGGCCATACACCATCGGTCAAAGAGGACACTCTTTTCCCTCACGAAATCCAGGAAGGATTGACCCTGCACCTTTTTCAACCCCCGAAATCGCTGCCTGTAAGCCTCGGGGACTAGTTCGTAGGCTAACAGGATTGCACTTTTCAGTTTGTCGTAGTCCAAACTGCATTCAGCGGACAATGAGGAACAAACTTCCTGTGCCTTGCCCACCAGCTTACACTGCAGCAGGATGGCCCACGCATCCCGCGGCCAACGCAAGGCTGTCGCTATCCGCTCAAATGATTCAAAATAAATCTCCACCTCAGTGTCACGAAATACAGGGACCAGACGACTATTCCTTCCTACATCAAACTGTATCTCTGTCTGTGACAGCGAAGCCGCCACAGGAGGGGAGGAGGCCTGCTGGAGTTCCAGCTGTCGCAGCTTGACCTTAGTCTCCGCCTCCACCTTCATCAGCTCAACCTCCCTAGCCCTAGCCAGTTCCGTGTCCAAACGCCTAAGCTCTGTCTCTCTTTTCAGCTGGAACTCTCTCTCACGCTGCTCCTTTTCCAGCTGGAGACGAGCCAGACGGACTTTGAGCCTAGCATCCTGCTTAGAACCCTCTGATGACTGGGTGGAGAGCGGATCAAAACGGGGCAGCGTCATTGGCCCGCCCTCAGGCAGCCCCTGGCCCACCGGTGTAGATACTGACGGTTCTACAGCCTGGCTTGTACCCTGAGGCACTGCACTTGGTCCAGCCGGACCGGGTGTGCTCGGGGGTTCTCGCCTTACAACCACCCCCTTCTCCAACAACCCAGACACCAGAGCAGCCTTCAGCTCCGCTTTGCGTAGACCAGTGGAGACACTGATCCCGTAATATGTTGCCACCTCGTGCAGATCCCTCTTCCTACAAACATCAAGCAGGGCAAGCGACGGCTCTGCCGTAAATCCAGGAATATCAAAAGTGGCCATGAAAACTCAAAACGGCCTGCAAAACACCAGCTAACCACAAAAGGGCCACACAACACCTTCACTACACAACCAAAAACCGGCAAAATAAAATGTGTTGTGTCAAGTCAACCATTAACTAAAACTCTGCCCACACTCCCCCCAGTCCTGCCTACTCCAAATTTAGCCTGACCTAGCTTCTGGAGCGTACCAGGCTCGAGGCCACTTTAAAGGCAAATCATCAAGTGCCAAAGGCACCGAAAAGCCTACCCCCAACAGAGAATTAATCCCCACCCAGGTTTGCTCTAAAAATAACAAAGGCAAAACAAAAAACGAATGTCCGAAGGAAGAGCAAATGCTCAGCTAGACACTCCCCTGTGCTAGCCGGGGAGAGCAGCAGCTAGTCAAATGACCCTCACACAACACACAAACATCTATTCAAACTCGTAAACAACTCAATGCCTTTCATTCCGATCCCGGAAGAGCCCCCACTTTGTTACGTCCCCGCATAAAATCTAGGCGATGAGGATGGGGGGCAGTAACAGTTGGATCTGGGTTGAAATGAAAAGAACACCAGGTAGAGGTACTTAACACAAAATATCTTTATTATAATCAATTGCCTCAATAATCATATAAATAGTAACAACAAAAAGAGATAGCACCGCTGCTTTAATGATAAATCAGACCGGTCAACCCAAAGAGCTGGTGACCACTTAACAAAGAAAACAACTATAAGGCTTCAACAGAAAAAGACAGCAACGCTGCTATTAACAATAACCAGACAGGCCAAACAAAATAATGGAGGCCGCCGTCACTTAAGGAGAACCACCGCTCAGTTAAAACTACTCACAAAGAGCCACGCACAGTGGGGCTGGTCACACACAGCAGGCCTTTTCCACACCTAGACCAGACACACACTGACCAGCACAGCACAAATCCACCAGAAGCCTCTCCCACCTCCACACTGCTCATCTCCAGCTTATATCTCCTCTGAGGGTAATTGGTGGTCAACGAGGGCAGATGAGCAGCAGGTGTGCCCTAATAGGAGAGGGTAGGGGCAGAAAGAGACAGGGGAGGGGCAATAAAGAAGGAGGAGGAGAGGGAGAGGACAACACCACACCCACACACTCCCACAGCCTCACAGGATGTAACATTAAGCATCAGTTGTTAATTAAAGCCAGAAGCAGTGACTGCAGCACTGCATGGCAGGTTCTAACCCCTACAGCCTGTTATTTCACCTGAAGGCAAAACTTTTCCTGTGATTTTTCCGGTACATTTTGGGGTTTTTGTTTTAGTACCAGGCTGACTCTGCCAGTTAGGTTTAGGTTGTTTTTCTTTTTCTAAGAGAAAGACTTTTTTTTTTTTTTTACACTTAGACATGTCTGGAACCAGGCCTAATATGTTTTTTTTTTTTGTAACAGTGCACTTAGGAAAAAAACCTGCCAGGTATCATCCCTCTGGGGGTGATATTTTGTGTGTTGATGATTTAAAAGCAGGCCTGCAAGTTGGGGGGCAAAAGCGCTATAAAATACTTTAATTGAGAGCAAATATAAGGTGAGCTTCTCTAGATTACAATTGGATTCTGAGAAAATTCACCTACATAGGACGCTGACCATATTAGATGGTAAATCCTGTGTTTAAAAGGATTATAGCGATTCAATCCATTTCAAATACAATAAGAATTGTTTTTGTTTTTGGAATGACGAAATATTGTTGTCAGTGGATATTTAAATTTGTGCGCGGTTTTCCACTATCAGCAATGATCGTTATGAATGCATGTGACTAGATGAATGCATGTGATTGGTATAAATGCAAATGCAGAGGACTGTGGCTGGACTGATGATGTGGACTAAATGTGACTGACTTGAAATTGAGAAGACAGTAACTATTTTAGGATTAGTCACTTCTAATGCCTAATCCACCCAAACAGTGAAAAAGGGTGGATGTATGTGTTTTTGTTTGCTTGTTTTTTGTAGAAGCAGAAGGATGACAGAGACCAGAGGAGGAGAGACTGTAGGTTTACATGAGTGTGGGCGGGCCTTGCAGACTTAACCCTTACGCTGCTACTTTTTGTTTTACTGATTTCGTGTGAAAGAAACTGTTTTTACTGGCTGCTTGTTGGTTATGGTGACACACTGTATTGTTGGAAAATGTCAAATGTTAGAAGTTGGCAGAAAACATAGCGGCGTTGAAGAGCGTGCAGAGAAGGCCAGCCCACATCAGCTGCAGTTCAGCTATGCTCTGATTAACGGCTTTCACCCACCCACTGCTGACTTCATTAGGAAACAAAATTTTAATCAAAACACAGACGGGTCCGTTGAATGCATGAATTGGGCCCGACGTGTGCAGGAAGTCACAAAGCTCTGACCATAGATTTATTTGAGGTGGATGAATGCTAAAAGTAGTGAGGTTGCACCTCCACATGATGACAGGGTGGATGTATCTATGTGAGTTTCTCTGTTTTTAAAGGAGTGGAAAGATGACAGCAACATCCTAGGTTGTGTGCTGATTTAACCTTTTAAATGCCACTTTCTGTGTCTGTGAATTTACCAGCGGAGTGTTATTATGACCTAGTATTGCCAAATGCAGAGGTCACTGTGAGGAAGTGTGTATACACCTGCGTGGCGCTAACATTTACATTCTCCTTTCTACAGCAGAGAGTTCATCATGTGATCTGATTCTGGTTAATTTTTTTTCTCACAGGATTACTGGGTTTATGTGTGAAGGCAACTGTGATTGCAGGTTATATGTTTGTTATGCAATTACACTATGTTGTTGAGAAAATGTTGGAGAAAATGTGAATACAGTGTCAAACATACTGTGTTTGAAACCAGTATTACCTCTTTTACAGCAGAGTGTTAACTTTATGATCTTTTTGCAGCACCTCTGGAATCTGTTGATCCAGGAAAAACCTCCAGGATGCTTCATATGTTTTGCTAATGTTTGTTTCTCTCTAAGAGTGCTTGTGGAGGATTCGGCACAGACACAGACAGACATAAGTGAAACGAAACAGGTTGTGCAGTGATTACAGAACATCTGACTGTTGGGCTCATAGTGTGAAAGCACGTGAGTGACGTTACTTAAGAAAAGTCACTGGTTACGGTAGTTTTGATTAAACACATGGGGTGATTCATGATTTGGGTAAATTATGTCAACAGTAGTGTTTTTAATTATCTGGGGACATAAACTGCACATGGCACACTTGTGTCTGTGGTGTGGGATGCCTTATTGCTCCTATGACCCTACAGTTGTTTCTAAGTGTGACGTTTGTATTTACTCACCGATTTTGGTTTCTAGGTAATTGTGGTGTGGATGCAGGCTCCAGGCAGAGCCAAGAGTTAGACCCACTTAACATGACATTAATGCTGATTTTAGTCTTTAACACAGAGTTTACAGGGCTGAAGCGACATTACTCCGGAGGAGAAGCCCTGATGTTGTCTAAGAATTTGTGTAACTAACCTTTTACTTTTTGTTATTCTCCTAGTTCTGGTGAGTTGACTCATGGGAGAGACCATGTGTCAAAAGGAGGGATTCTAGGTTTAACATGAAACATTGTTTTTGTCCATGGCTTTTTTACTGTGATTTGTGGGATTAACAGTTCATGTACAGGTATTAAAACCTCTACAGGGGGGTTAAGTCCATGTTCAGATAAGGTTTTGATGATCTATAAATAAACTTCACTGAACTGAAAGGAAAATGTGGTTTGAAGCCTCACTTCTGTCAGTCTGCCCCAGGGCAGCTGTGGCTACAACTGTAGCTGCCTCCACCAGTGTGTGAATGTGAGAGTGAATGAATAGTGGAATTGTAAAGCGCTTTGAGGGTCTCCAAAAGCGCTTTATGAATGCAATCCATTATTATTATGATTATTATGGTTGACATGTTTTCCAAATGGTTAGAAGTTTTTCCTCCTAGTAAAGCGATACAGGTGCAGGAGCCAGAGTATTGCTGGAAGAAATCATCCCAAGGGTGGAATCTCCTGACTGAGTCTTCAGAAGTCTTCAGAGACCCAGCGAGAAGCAGGGACCATTCATAGCATAGCTGACAGCTCAGGCAGTGGTTGAGGTCAAAGGTCGTGCAGTTTGGGGCCCTACTAGTCATCATGAGAAGATTCCAGAACCACAGCAATAACCATAAAACTGCGTTGAAACGAGAGGGTGAGGGGTGAAAAGAGCGCCCTCCTCCAACAAGGCCAAGCTCCAACTCAACGACTGCAGAGCAGACTCTGTGCCACACAAGAGGGATCAGCGAATGAATGCAGATAACACCTGCTTAAAACAGCCAATCACTTTCCCTGGAAAGCTTAGTATGTTTTTAAGTTAAGGAGGTCGTTGGTGTGACGTTAATAATCATTTTTTAAATGATATGCATTTACATGATTCTCCGAACATCACAAACTCTGTTAGAGTCCTGAGCCTGAGTAAAAGTGATTGGAGTAATTATAGCATGAGAGTTTTACAGCAACTTGTGTGCATTTTGTAGGATAGGTAGACTGATTATCTAGCGTGTCACTTCCTGATCAGTTCATTAGGCCTTCATTGTCTGAGTAAACATAGTAACAACAGTTGTGAGTTCTTTTGACATGTGTACTCAACTTTGACACATTGTTTGACACCCTAAACTAGGATTTTGGGTTCATCACATTTCATTGAGGGATTTTGATCGGCCTCAAACATGCTGGAAGCACCTAAAGAAGGAGGTTGTTCTTCCAGAGTTAAATGTGGTTGTTTTGGTTTCCCCAATCACTGATGTGGGCACAGTGAAGATAATTGTAAATGCCCTTGAGAGGGTTTACACCTTTTAAACAGGCTGATGGCCCTACAATAGTAAAGAGTACAGCACACTGCATAGACAGAGAGGAAAGATCTATAATTCTGTTGTAAATTTAGCTCAGAAGTGTTTGATATATGTTGGCTGTGTGGAAATTCATGGCTACTTCTGGGTTTTACCCCAGACTTTGGGAAGCACTAACTTTGAAGTTAGTTTAGGTTTGTGGTATTCACTTAGGTACAGATATAGTCACTGTCCTTTATGGCAAACATCTGGACAGGGCAAAGCAAATGGCACAAAGGAGTGTGTGTGATGTTTGGTGAGGCATGTGTGCCTCAATCCCTAATAACACTGGGAATGAAGGTCTTTTACAGAAACCGTTAATAAATTTGGAAACATGGGATGATGAATTTAATGATAAAGTGGGAAATATATCACATCCTGAAAGACGTCCTTATCTAAACAACAGGTTCTTATGAAAGAGCAGCTTGATGTAACTAAGGTTAAAGTTTTCTTTTGCAGATGAACAACGAAGGCTGTTTCATTTTGTATATGATCTCATATTGTGTTTTCTTTTATGGTATAACTGCCATCCTTTGAAGAAAGGGTGGAGGCTCAGATGGAGCGAAGATGACCATGAAGTGTGAATTTGTTTTTTCCTTCTGATTATAGGGAGGATGCACATTATGGAATTTCTTTGAGTACACAATTGTGCTGATGTTATGTTCAGTAGTTAGAAAATAAATCCCCATGTTTTTATGTGATTCTTAATTGTGGTATCACAAAGGCTGGAATGTGGTGGCAGATTTCTTTTCTCATGTATTAATCACATATTTAATCACATTAGTTATAGTAATATCACTTTCTCACTTTACTATAGTAAGAGCTCTCCTGTCACTAGTTTACATGCATGTGGAAAGTTAACACAGTGAGGCCGTTGTAATGGGAGACGTTAAACAGATAGTGAGACTCCTTCTGCTTATCAGGGATGTAAATCCTTAGGTGAAGGCTAAGCAGAAAACAAGGTCATAATTCTCTCTGTGAGGGAGGAGGTATAGCCCCCCCCATGAGAGGGGCCAACATGTAAGAGTTTGAGGAATGTTCTTTGTCTGTGTGTCTGTATATAAGATGTAAGGGCGGTGGCCACATTTCAGAGATGGTCCTGGTGTTTCACTGGGATGCTCTCTCCACATTGTGTTTATTAAACCCACTTCAAATCAAGCTCACTGGGTGTGTTGCAGGTTATTGTTAACATTTCCATAACAAACACAAGAAGTCAAAAACACTGAGTCAAAAGGAACCAGAGCTGTGACAATTAAAAGATTCTGAGCTCAAGCACATTTTATTTCAAAACATTAAATAATTAAATTCTCTTCATTGCAGTAATTGGGATAAAAACATGGGTACAATATGACACCTAGTGATGACCTATGCTAATAATGAGAAAGCTCGTGCCAGCTTTCCATAGTGAGTGACAGCACAGGCATCTGTGTTTTTCATCGCATGAGAGATTAGTGACAGGCTAAAGTGTGAAACGTGTTTTTAATAGAAGACTTCAAACAGCAACAGAAACTCTGTTATTCTGGGTGTTTCTAACCTTGAAATCATGCTGTAAGTGTAACTCAAGCCATTGTGATTATCTGTTCTATTTCATCTCCAAACTTTGAATGAATGCATGTTTCAGGCAGGCAGAGGTGGAGCACTCGCAGGCTTTGAGTATTAATTGCTGTTTCCTAAAAACAATCAAGTGTTTGAGTGAAATCCCTTTTCTCATTAAATGTCCAGGACCTGAATTTATAGTACTGAGGATTTTTCAGACAGTTTTTCTCAAAAAGGTGTGTTATGGTGCGTTCACACCGAACGCGATAGTGCTGCACAACAGGCAGCACTATTAGTTCTCTCAGTCTCAGAGCAGCATTTCTAATTTTGATTGAAACTGTCAGAGAAAACGGCAGCCTCGAGCAGCCAGGATATTAGTTTATAGAAGCTGTTAAAATTATATGTCTAACGTTAACATGTTGGTGACACAATAATTTCATCCTAATGGTACTGACATATTCACAGGGTTAATTTTTGAGGCAAAATACCATGAGGTAGTCATGATTTTGCAAATATTCCACCTTGTAGTGCAGTTTGCACAAATTGTTTTAAAAATGCACTCAGCCTACAAACATTACTGATGAATCAAGATCTGCACAAACTGACAGAAACACTGAAGCAGCTCCACATTTTATTCTTATTGTCATGTATGTCCTATTTATCAGGTGACAGAAGAACCAACACAAAGCTCAGAGAGTAATGGTGACACAAGATCACAGGTGAAATTGGATGATGACTTGGTGGTTCATGTAGGCAAGTATATTTCTCCCTTTTGTTAGTCTTTTTTTTTGTCTTTAGCAAAGACAAAAAGGGGGAAAAAGAAACGGGGCAGAGTTCGGTGGTGGAATCATCCATCCCCAAAACCAAATCTACGCCCTTGGATTAAGGATTACATGCCCCAAAATGTATTTTGTAACGTAATCCGTTACGTTACTCAATGAGAGTAACATATTCTGAATACTTTGGATTACCTAACATATTATCATGCTGTTTACAACTACATGAATGTACTATTGCTGTGATTTATTACTATTACTGTAGGCTACTCACCATATCAACACCAACTAGATTTTTAAATCTTAATATAAATGAGTAACAGTAGGTGGACATTAGGTAAGGCTGCACTTTTAGCAGCGATCTCATATAGAAACTATTCCGCGCGTATATAAAACAGGTCCGCGGCTCCAAACCGTAGTAAAGGGACCTCTGGCTAATACGTCGGGTTCGTGTCGAGCTCGTAGCTGAAAACTAGCTTTACTTTGTTGTCTGGGTCAACTTTGCTAGCAGAGACAGAGAGAGGCGTTGAAAGGCTGCTCCAACAGAACTTATTGTTTCAGAGGAAAACACGAACACGGTGTACAGTCGAGTCTTAATAGCTTACTTACAGCTGGGCTACACTGCCCATGAGGCTACTGTCATGGTCCTGGGCCATGTTGGCCCAGCATTCTTAGTTTTCTTGTATTTTGTTCCTTATGCCGTGGTTCCTAGGTTCTGTTAAAGATGTTCCTTATTTGATTACCCCCTGTGTGCCCCTTTGTGTATCTGTGAGCCCTCGTTTCCCCTCGTGTTTCATTTGATGTTTTCCCCAGCCCGTTATGTCTGTGCTCTCTCCTCCTGTCTGCACCTCTGTGTACTTCCTGTTTTACTTTGACAGTCTCCCGTCAGTGTGGTTTACTCCTGCCATGTCTCGTTATGTTTATCTGTGTCAGCTGTGTTCCCCGTGTGCTTCCACTTCCCTCGTTAACTCTCTGTGTATTTATGTGCATGTCTCCCTCAGTTCGGTGTCGCGTCGTCAATGTCTCCTCCACGAACCTGTGTGGCTTTCTGTGTTCCCTCGGTCTTTTGTTAGTATTCCCGGTTTAATTCTGTTTCGTGTTAAGGCCTGCAATAAAGCAGTGATTTTGAGTTCAGTTCCTGTCTCCGTGAGTTTTGCGTTTGAGTCCTCCTCTGCCTCCACACAGCCAGTTCATGACAGCTACATTCTTTAGGGCTATGCCTGGAACAGTCTGCCTGTTGCTTTTATATTAAAGAATTTTTGAACAATAATTGAAAAAAAAAGAATTTCTCCACGTCATTATGTGGGCTGCAAGTAGGGTGACATGGGCCGCGAGATTGAGACACCGCCATTAGAGCCTCTTAATGCGTGTTTTTTTGGGGGGTTCTGTCGGCATGGAATTACCAAAAACAGAGAGGGCATAGCCGAACATATGAAACAGGAAAAGACGGCCGTGTAATCCCTTTATTTCAAAAAAGTAACTGTATTCTGAATACCACCATTTTAAATGGTAACTGTAACGGAATACAGTTACTCATATTTTCTATTTTAATACGTAACTTCGGTACATGTATTCTGTTACTCCCCAACACTGAAAATAAATAAAAGAACATTGAAGTTCTTGAGATGTTCAGTGCAATAACACACAAGCTAATCCAAAAGTTAACAGCTCACATCATGACTTATGACCTCAAAGTCTGCCTGGATCTAAATGAGGGAACCATGCGGACCTCATCAGTACAGGGCCTGCTGCAGCACACAAACTAATTTATATATATACACACACACACACATACATATATATATATATATATATATATATATAAAATATACATTTGTTTTATTTTTATTTATATTTTTAATTACCTCTTCATCTGCTTTCAGCTGCACAAACTCAAGTCTCACATATCAGTGACAAACCACAGTTGTGCTGTTGGAGCATCCACAGCCTCTGTGTGAGTGCACTGCAACATCATGACATGAAGAACACTGGACACTTGAACCCGCTTTCAGTCTAACTTTAACTTTTTATCGCCAATAGACAAGTTGGCAAAATGTAACACTCAGAACATGGAGTCAACAAATAATACTAAAATGTTTAATTATTACTACATTACCTTTGACTAAAACTCTTGTTTGCGAGCAGCTTATTGATCTTGATAAAGACGTGCTGCTTACTTGTGTAAAAACAGTGAAATATAAAAAGTGTTTACTAATTTGTACCAACGTGAGAGAGAAATGGATCTGAAACCACTGAAACCAGAGAGTTTGCAGACACACAGATAATGAAGACATGCTGCTCGGAAATGCTAGATACAGATAAAAATGGAGTGTGTGTGTGTGTGTGTGTGTGTGTGTGTGTGTGTGTGTGTGTGTGTGTGTGTGTGTGTGTATTGAGCCAAGATTGCAAAACTGCCTAACTGCCTTCGTCTTCCTCCCATTAGGGCCTACATGGATGACATGACCATCATTACAACAACAGAACCATGTACTAGGCCAAGGGCGTAGATTTGGCATGGACAGAGGGGGCATGGCCCCACCAATAATTTGATTTCTTCAAGTAAAGAAAAACAAACGCGATAGAAAGAAAAAAACAATCTGTCAACGTCTCGTTCAACCAGCGGCGAAGAAAGATTTAAATTACGTTCTCTACCTCATGTGACAAATATGGCCAATGTGATTGGCTGTGCCTTTCAGGGAGCTCTGTTTAGTTTTAGCAGCAGCAAGCCTGCACTGTGAGGACCTGAAAGGAGGAGAGGAGGACGGCAGCAAAAAGGAAGAACCTGGATATAAGAAAGTGTTTTTCAAAGAAACCTGTAAGTCACTTAAAGCCAAGTTCACTCATAAAATGTGCCCGTCATAATAACGTTACAGGCTATGCTAGGCTTTGGCCCACATCAGTCTAAAATTGTATGCAACCATGAATAACGTGTTTTGGAAACTAACTGCACAACAGGCAGCACTATTAGTTCTCTCAGTCTCAGAGCAGCATTTCTAATTTTGACTGAAACTGTCAGAGAAAACGGAGCCTCGAGCAGCCAGGATATTAATACTAAAATGTTTAATTATTACTACATTACCTTTGACTAAAACTCTTGTTTGCGAGCAGCTTATTGATCTTGATAAAGACGTGCTGCTTACTTGTGTAAAAACAGTGAAATATAAAAAGTGTTTACTAATTTGTACCAACGTGAGAGAGAAATGGATCTGAAACCACTGAAACCAGAGAGTTTGCAGACACACAGATAATGAAGACATGCTGCTCGGAAATGCTAGATACAGATAAAAATGGAGTGTGTGTGTGTGTGTGTGTGTGTGTGTGTGTGTGTGTGTGTCTGTGTGTGTGTGTGTGTGTGTCTGTGTGTGTATTGAGCCAAGATTGCGAAACTGCCTAACTGCCTCAGTAATTATGGACCTTATAGTTCTTACAGAGGGCTTTCGCTTTGGTGGCCTCAGGATCTCATCTCTGATCTTTGCGGATGATGTGGTTCTGTTGGCTTCATCGGGTGAGAGCCTCCAGCTCGCACTGGAGCGGTTCGCAGCCGAGTGTGAAGCAGCGGGAATGAGGATCAGCACCTCCAAATCTGAGGCCATGGTTCTCAGCCGGAAAAGGGTGGAGTGCCCACTCCGGGTCAGGGATGAGTTCCTGCCCCAAGTGGAGGAGTTCAAGTATCTCGGGGTCTTGTTCGCGAGTGATGGGAGAAGGGAGCCGGAGATCGACAGACGGATTGGGGCTGCAGCTGCAGTAATGCGGACGCTGCACCGGTCCGTCGTGGTGAAGAGAGAGCTGAGTGTAAAAGCGAAGCTCTCAATTTACCGGTCGATCTACGTCCCTACCCTCACCTATGGCCACGAGCTGTGGGTAGTGACCGAAAGAACGAGATCGCGGATACAAGCGGCGGAAATGAGCTTCCTCCAAAGGGTGGCTGGCATCTCCCTTAGAGATAGGGTGAGAAGTTCGGCCATCCGGGAGGAACTCAGAGAAGAGCCGCTGCTGCTCCACATCGAAAGGAGCCAGCTGAGGTGGTTTGGGCATCTGACAAGGATGCCCCCTGGGCGCCTCCTGGGTGAGGTGTTCCAGGCATGTCCCACCGGGAGGAGGCCCCGGGGCAGACCCAGGACACGCTGGAGAGATTATATCTCTCGGCTGGCCTGGGAACGCCTTGGTGTTCCCCCGGACGAGCTGGAGGAGGTAGTGGAGAGAGGGAGGTGTGGGCCTCTTTGCTTAGGCTGCTGCCCCCGCGACCCGGCCTCGGATAAAGCGGATGAAGATGGATGGATGGATGGATGGATTGTCCTTACAAACACTGTTTCACTAACTTCAGTAAACATTTTACATACATATGTCACACTGTGAACGCAGCGGTGCACGAGCCACTGCAGTGGAGCTCACGTACAGCTTTGTGCTTCAGACTGTTATCACACACAAACAATCAATGCAGGAGAAATAGCGCGTGCACGTGGTAGATGCCGTCATTTACACAGTGCTTCATGCAGGTGTGATAACGAGACTGTTTGACTGCTGCAGGAGAAGATTGTTGATTTATGTATCTGTGCATTTTCAGATTTTTGTGTTCCAGCTGTTGTATGTTTGTTTTTTCTTACAGGTGCAGCAGTTGGTGATTGTGCATTTCTATTTGGACTCTATTCTTTTATTACATCTTGCACTACGACCCCCATGCACCAATGCCGTGCACCGGGTGTGGTAGGCCTTTGTGTTGCTCAGTGAACGGAGTTGATTCAGCACAGTCCTCCAAGCTATGTGCAGTAAACGTACTATCGTCAAGTAAAAAGATTTTAAAAAATAACGCTAAAAAAATTCATAGTTTTTCATTAAAACATTTTAATTAATTAAAATAAAATATTAAAAAAAACACCAAAATTTAAACTCTACCACCACCAAAAACAAAAAATAAAAATAATAATAAATGATGATAACATGTATTTATTATGTTGCTCTTTGTTTGATTTCTCTTCTGTTTTTTTTCTCCATACAGGTGATCCAGGTGTTTGTTTTTCTTTTTGTTCCTTCCCCCTTTCTCATCATCTCTTCTGCCCTCTGTTTTTCTTTCTCTCCCTCTCTTTCTTTCCTTCTTTCCTTCTCCCTGTCCTATCCCCCAGTCATGTCTGTCCCGTCTGTAACAACCGATAATAAAATAAAATAAATACACAATTATAATAAAGGTCAATCAAATGGACCAACATGGCATCTTTCTTGGCCTTCAAACAACAATTCTGATGGCTAAAGATCCAAATGGGACATGCAAAAAAATAAATGAATAAATAAATGATGATAACCATGTGCAGCTTCTCTCGTCTTCCATTTTTCCATGATATGTTTCACTCTACATCAGACACGTGTTAAAGTGTGTTGGCTGCATATTCAGTTCAAAATGCTGATGAGCTCTGATCCAGTTGACTGATATACTCTGCTCTACATCCTGCACTGAAATATGAGGATTGTGTGTTTATTAAAATTTAAAATCATCATGGAGTCATTGACAGAAGAGCATCAACGTTCAGCCTGTTAAATTAGATTTAGATATTTTTATTTCAGAAATGATTCCTAACAAAAATGGAGAATATAAAAACACAATCAAAGCAGTAACGTCCATATTATGAAGTGTTTGCTGTATCAGACAATCATGTTTATTCACAACAATGAAAACAATATAGTGCAGATGAACATGGTGCTGTAATGAATCTGCTCTTAAACACAATAACAAAATACATTTTCCAAGAGAGATGATAATGATTCACATCAGAGTGAAGAACGAATACATTTACAACTGGTTTCTAACATTTATTATAGATCGAACTGATCACTGATAGAAACAGAAGAATATTCAAAATGATACTCTGAGAGATACATGAATGAGATATGGATAAACATCAAATCACATAAAACAAAAAAGCACATAATCATTATAACTGAAATAAAATATGAGCAGAAATAAACAAGAATTAAGTCGAAAGATAGAAAAAGGCAAAATGTTTAAAATATATAATCATATAAGAGACTGAACCGTCCAGTCAGGTCACAGATTCATATCTACAATAATATTTTTGTTTGTTTTTGTTTTGATTTCTTAACTTCTATGTATTATTATTATTATTATTATTATTATTATTATTATTATTATTATTATCATTATTATTATTATTATAAGCATATTAAGTGTGTGTCTGAGCTGAAAGCTGCTCTCCTCTCCTGGTTTTCTGTCTCACACAGACCACAACAACACAAAGCATCACCTGCAGACTGCTGAGCAGTATCCACCTGACTCTGTAGAAGGTCGAGTAAACCCCAAAGGGCTCTCTGTAGATCAGAACAAATTTTTCTGCGGACAAACACTCACTACCTGACTTATAACCTGTACACACATAATCTCCTGCATCTTCCAGTGAGACATTAGAGATTATCAGGCTGTCATAGGAACAAGTGATTCTATTGTCACTGCAGAACTTATTAGCGTACACAATTTTGCCTTCTGTTTGGATCAACTTAATAAAGGCCGAAGTACTATTTTTCCAATCATCAGAGCATCTCATAGTGACTTCATCTCCCTCTAAGAAAACCTTTACTGCAGGTGGACCAAATTTAGGGCACACCCAAAGCCAGTACGCATGTTTTACTTTTTCACCTTCACAGTAGTAGTAACCTGAATCATTTAACATTAGTGATGGAAGTACCAGCGAGAAGTTTCGACCAATTTCTTGATCAATATTGTAGGAACCTGCTTCCTTCATCCAAACTGGGGGCTGGTCATGAATGGGGTCCATGAAGGGACACTCCAGCACAGCTGTGTCTCCCTCTGAAGCATAATGTAGCTTTATTTGTTTGGTCAAATGTACAGAGTAAGTGCTCACACACTGCTGTTGGTTCATCAACAGGCAGATGTAAGACGTTTGTTGTTGATTGAAGACATGAAGAAGTGATGTGTTTTTCACCTCCAGGAAACTTTCTTGGACTTTATTCACCTTAAAAATTATTCTGTCTTCGAAACTATTCAGCATTCCTGGTCGCCACTTCCTGTCATGTCTGATCCAACGCACCGTCAGATTCTCACCTGCTCCTTTACATTGTACGTCTACAGTGGCATCAGGACTTGTGATATCTTCTCCCCACCTTACTGTCTTACACACAGTCAGGCTGATGTTTCTCTCATATGTCACGCTGCCCTGAGTCCAGCACACTTCTTGGTACAGTCCAGAGTCTGAGTGGGTCAGGCTCTTTAGAGTAAATGAAGGAGAACCATGAAATGTCTCAGGAGCTGAGAGTCGTCCTGTCAGGTCTTCATGTACTGTGAAGTTTCTGTTCCAGGGGTCAGAGATGTTCCACAGGACCAGAGTATCTTCACCAACACGTCTGGAGGTGATGCAGGAGCTGTTTTGATCTGGGAGCTTGAACTGTAAAGACTCTCCTTCTTCTCTTATGGCGATAAATTCTTCTGCATGAATGTTGCTGATGAGAGTGAACAGCAGGGAGAAGCAGAGCTGTGCGACTGCAGCCATCCTGCTCAGAGGTCTCGTGGTGAGTGTCGTACAAGCACTGACACTGCTCGCTTCATGAGCTTCCTGTTTGTGGTTGGAGGAGGAACGCCACTTCTTTATCACATCATCAAGGAACACTTTGAAGCATTTGGCTCGATATCAAGCCGTATATCTGCTTTCACTCTTCACAGGCCAAAGTGTGGACACGTTTTTTTATACTTCGTTGCATGGGTCCAGGGGTATCAAACATGTGGTCTGGAGCACAGAACCGGCCAGTCACAGTGTCCAATCTGAACCATTACAAGTGAGATCATGTCAGCTTTACCACACAGCCATGAATATTATGAAAATGTAAAAGTCCTTTCTAAACTATTTTTTCACAAAAACAACTAAAAAATGTTGTTTCTTATGTGATCCTTCATAAAACATCACATATTTTCCAACATAATTCAGGGTTTGGTTTGGTCTAAGTAAGCAGAGAAGTCCAGGCATCCAGTTTCCATGCAGATGTTTACATGAAGCTCATCATCTGATGATGAAACTTACTTTGTACCCAAGCAGCCCAACCAGAAATTGAAAGTGTACATGCATCAAGGGACGGAGCGCATCCCGTCAATAGGTCCAAAGTGCAATCGAGGCTAATCCCATGATCTTCTTATTTTCTTGTAGACCGAAGTTGAAAATCTGGCAGTATTTATTTTTGTGATTTTTTTTCCACTCTCAGCTGTCCTTCTCCTGTATTTGGGCCTGTTTGTTAATTTATTTCAATCATGTAAACAATATACAGGTACATTTAGCAAAGAAAATCTGAGAAAAAATACTATACAAAATAAAGTTAATACATTTCAATATTGCTTCTGTTCTGATTCAGTTACATGTCGAAAGGGAGAGGGAAGAAGTACACACTTATTTAATCCCACCCCTTTGCCATAAGTTATCAGTCAATATTTAGTCAGCTTCCTTACTGATATAATCTGTAATAAAAATAGTGAACAGATTTCTGATATAATATATACTATAATATCACATCATGAAGTTTTCTAAATAGTGACATTCACTTAATTTCAACATTTTCCCTTTTCTTTATAGCTCAAGAAGATCATATCTTTATAACTCTTTTTGAACTGTTTTATGTTTGGATATTGCTTCAATTTCATATTCAAACTGTTCCACAGCTTCACTCCATGCACAGAAACACAAAAGCTTTTTCCTGTTGTACGTACCTTCCCTGTTTTGAAGTTACAAAAACCCCTTAAATTATAACTTACTCTGAATATAATCTGTCAGTTCTTTATTTTTAGCTTTGAATATAATTTGCGCTGTTTGGAATTTCACTAGATCAGCAAATTTCAATATTTCAGACTGCAAAAATAGTGAGTTTGTATGTTCCCTGTAACCTGCATTGTGGATGATTCGAACTGCTTTTTTTTGTTGAAGAGTAAAAAGTGAATGTAATGTGGTTTAATAGTTGTTGCCCCAGACCTCTGCACAAAAGCTTAAGTATGGTGAAACCAGTGAACAGTAGAGAATATGAAGTGATGTCCCGTGTGATACCTGCTTTGCCTTGTTTAGTATTGCAATGCTTCGTGATACTTTGGAATGAATATATCTTACGTGAGCACTCCAGTTTTTCATCTATTATTACCCCCAGAAATTTATTTTCCCTGACTCTTTCAATATCAACACCATTTAGTTTAATCTTAGCATTGTATTTAAAGTACTATTTCCAAATAACATAATTTTAGTTTTATTCAAATTTAATGATAATTTGTTTTTATCAAGCCAGAACTTCACTTTACTTATTTCATTAGTCATATCATCCAATAAATTCTGCAGATCATCACCAGAGCAGAAGATGTTTGTATCGTCAGCAAAGAGAGCCATTTTTAATACCTTGGACACTTTACAGATGTTGTTAATGTTTAAGTTGAAGAATTTTGGGCCCAAAACTGAGCCTTGGGGTACACCACAAGCAATGTCCATACATAAGGAGCAACCACCATTTAATTTCACAAACTGCTTACTTAAATAATTCAGGACCCAATTTAAAACTACCCCTTTGACACCATAACGTTCCAGTTTTCTTATTAATATATTGTGATCTATAGTGTCAAATGCCTTTGTCAAGTCTTTGAATAACCCAGCCACATATTGCTTTTTGTCTATGGAATTTGAGATGTATTCTATTGAATTCTGCTTGATCCGTACTCTCAGTGAGTAGTTTATGTTTATCTATAAATTTGTCCAGTTGGTTGTTAAACAGTTTTTCAAGAATTTCTGAGAATTGAGGTAGTAAAGAGACCGGCCTGCAGTTTATGAAATGGTGTTTGTTACCAGATTTGTATAGGGGTACAACTTTTGCTATTTTCATTCTGTCTGGAAATCGACTAGTTTGAAATGATAAATTACAGATGTACGTAAACGATTTTATAATAGCCTTACTATATCTTTTAACCACTATCATATCAATATCAATCGGGTTCCGGCTTGAGTGAACGCTGGTGCGCCTGGCTACTGCTACTCACCGGTACATTTTTGATTATTTAGATTATTTGGATTCAGATTTGAATGAACAGGGACATTCACACTCAGGACCAGATCGATCTCTGCCAGGGATTGATTTGCAACGCTTGTCCTCAACATCTGCTATTTCAGCTGAATGTGCTCTTACGTCTTCTTCACAGTGAGCTGCACTAGCTTAACTGTTTGAGCTATTTTAGCCTACCTGTTCGTCGCTCCGGCTGGCTCGGCTCCTTTTCCTCCACATAATCGAAGATGTGGCCCAAGATGTTTCTGAGCTGGTCGGCACTATTATGGATTCTCCTGACGCTCGTCTACCATCCTATGGCTGGTCTGCTCCGCTATACAGCCGCTGAGCTCCTGCACCTTCGCGAGCAGCTGTCGCTCCCGTCGCCGGTGGAGCTCCACTGCCACCCAGACATCACTTTCCAGCCTCGCCGGAGATACATCCATCGCGGGTCCCGCATGATTTTCCATAACTCCAATGGAACTAAATCGTTCTGGTCTGCTACTCGCCGCCCTCGCAGGAACCCTGATCGGACTGTCAACCACCAATCTCTAGCCCACCTGCCCAGGGCGCCGACCGCGATTAGCAAAAAAGAAAATACTCCACTCAGTTTCGGTCTTCTAAACATTCGCTCACTGACAAATAAGGGGCCTCTCATCCAAGACCTCCTATCTGACCGTAAGTTTGACTTTTTCTGCTAAACTGAAACCTGGCAACAACCTGATGACTTTTCTCAGCTAAATGAATCCACTCCTCCGGGGTTTGTTTACCTTTCTAAACCTCGCTGCATAGGTCGTGGGGGTGGTCTCGCGATCTTCTTTCGCTAGCATTTGAATGTCCCACCAGTTAATCTTGATACCTTTAGTTCCCGTGAGTGCCTTGCATGTGAGCTGACTGGACCCATTCCCACCATCATACACTGTAAAACCTAATAAGTTCACAGAACTCAAAAATTGTTGTGTAACAGATTACACAACAATTTTTGAGTGATGTTTTTAAAAGTTTTAAGTTTAACTAAAATAAAAATTATATTTGCAGTTGCCTTAAATTACCTCAATGTTAACTCATAAATGTTAATATTCCTCAACTTATAATTAGGGAGTAATAAACTCAAAATGTTCAATATTATTCAACTTAATTAAGGTGTGAAATACACTCAAAATATTTTACATATTGCAACTCATACGATGTGGGAAATAAACTCAAACTTTTTCATATTTTCTAAGTTATAATATGGGAAATAACACTTAAAATCTTCAATATTTTTAAAATACTGTGGGAAATACACTTACAAATAATTCTAAACTGTTTGCCCAGTAAATTATAATCAGCTAAAAGTGTTAGAAAACATGAAAGTAACAACACTAACAATTTAACAACTTTTTATTAAACACAATGTGCTTTTAAAAAGGCACAAACAACAGAGCTCACTCATAAAAAAGTGCTTCATAAATAAAACAAGAGAAAAAGACTTCAAGGGTCTCCATCTCAATTCTAAAATTCAATAACATTTTCAGTATTAACAGCAATTGCAGCTATTAGAACATTGAGGCATTTAAAACTTACTGTACCTTGACAGCTGCAGCTCACTTTCTTTTTTAAAAATACATAAAAAACAGTACTGGTTTCCACTGCTGTACTTATAGGGAACAAACATCAAGGCAGTGCATTTATGTATTAGGCAACAGAACATTAAACATGAATAGTGCATGAACTGAACAGTCATTCATCTTAAATGTGAGGTAGAAAAGCCAAATGATTAGGAAAAAAACAAACAAAAAAGCTTCCTCAATACTCAGCTCAACAAGTAGTCCATTCTGAGTGATTCACTCATTGAACAAATCATTCTTCAGCGTCAGTAGACGCCCTTTCAGTGGTTTGTTGTCCTCAAGGCACATCATAACCTTCTGGATAAATGTGAATGTAAGCTCAAGTTTCTTTGGGTATTGTAGGTCTAGTGCATAGATGTACCCAAAGAGCAGGAGAAATGACTCAGCCAGATTTGTGGGACCATTCACAAGTATTTCATCCTCAACGACAATGCAGATGCTTTCGGGACTGAAGAGGGCCGAATCAGTAGTGTCATCCGTGACAATTGTCAGCAGAGCCACTGGAGTGTCAATGAAGTCTGGACCATCTGCTGACTGCAAAACAAAAATAATACAAGAATGAGTTCAGCCCCACAAGGACACAAATCATGCTATTGATTAGAGGTGTGAATCTTCATAAGTCGCACGTTTCTTTTAGGATTATAATGTCAACGATTTAATTTGATATGGCGATACATCATGATGCATTACAATAATCTTATTTTGGGTTTGGTTTCAAAACATATGTTTAAATAAATGTTTTCAATAATAAATATATGCCAAGATATTTGTTTTTGTTATTTACCATGTGTGTTGGCTGTGTGAAGTTACACAAAGGACATATAAAACAACCACATGCTCCTTCAGTCGCATCAACTCTATGTGAATCATTATGTGATCTTGACAGATGAGCTTTCATTGCCTCGAATGATGGAAAAGTACAAATGCAACTGTCATAGAGACATGGCAGGGGGGACACTCGTGAATATTGGGTATGCAATACAGTGTAGTGCCAAAATAATTGTCCCCGAGTATTTGAAGTTGCAGAACACAACTTGCATTTCCACTCCATTGGGCCAACTTCACCCCTGCAATTAAAATATTTGCAATTAAAGTCAAAACCATTTCAGCCCTGTTTGCACTTTTGGCTTTTCAAAATGCACTGTTTACATGCATTGTACTTAAAATGCGTGTAAATTTTTAAATTAGGTGGAACATAATTATGCCAACAAGTTCACACAGTAATTTAATTTTGTCTGTTCTGTTGCAAAAAAAATCTAAAAATTTTGAATAATTCAGGGCAAAATTCTCTAGTTTCTTTGTATTTATTTTTTATTTAAATTAGGACACAAATTATAAAACTCACCCACTGACAACTGGTGAAATGTTGACTCTCTGTAGCGCTCTTTGCAGTCTGATATCTGTAAACAATATGTGCACAAAGACGACTTATTAATGTTCAAAAACATTTTTTGCACAGCACACACACGTAGTCAGCTGATCTCATCTGATGCAGATCTGCTCCTTGATCAAGTAACATTTGTCCGGATTTTTGGCACCAGTGACGTCGAATCAGCACCGCAGCTGGATGGCCCGATTTACATACCCAGCACAGCTGATACTCACCACAATAATTTACTAAGATTATATGCACTCCTGTTATTAAGTCCAGTTCAGTCTGTTAATGTTAACCGTTTCAAACTAATGTTAATAGGTGTGTTGCTAAGCTTAATAACTTAAATAACAAACTTGAAATTTACCCGTCCTATTTTCCCCTTTGTTTTTTCTCTGTGCTTTGTGTTTGCGCGTGCGCAGTGTGAGAAACTGCGGTGACACCCTCACGACGGTCGCGAGGATTTCAAACAGGTTTGAAATCCTCATTACAGGTTAGGGAGTATTTGTGATCCGCACAGTCTGCATCAATGATTCTTTCTTAGCCTGGGAGCAGAACGCGGCTCTTTATTTTCATTTCATTTCAATTTATCTAGCAAAGATCGATAGGGTCTGGCTTAAAGGTGTCAAGGAGGCGCCTCAGTCTGGCTGGTTGAGCCTTGTCGAATTAGCGCGAAGAATTTAGCTGAACTTCGTTCGTAGCACCGAGTTCGACCAGTGTGTAATGTTAGGCTGAATCAGGCGATGCATTTTTCCGCAAGCCTTGACTTGTAGAGCTCGCTTAGTGGAATACCCCTCTAAACTGTTAAAAGGATTTCGAGATTATCTCACAACCACACATTTGAGACTACGAAAAAATACAGACATGTGCCTAATTACCATCATGCTAACACACTCATGTTGTTTATTATTGTTCGCTTCATGCTAGCACACACACATAGCTCAACAGCGTAAACTACTGACTGTGTAACAGGGACACTTATTGAAATAAGTATACTCACAATACGCACGTGCATTACCGGCGGATACGACAACCGGTAGAAACGGACAGTAGAAAGTTTTAGTAGAAAGTTCAAACGCATGGAGCTAGAACTGCCACCGTCAACTTCCCGGGCAAGAATACAATGCATTATGGGAAATGTTGCCCCCCACGGAAAACCGCCAAAACGTTACACCGTACTAATTTGAAATAACATTACGTATTTGTCACATTCGAAAACTTCTAAAATTACAATTACTTGGATTCAAATTTATTTATAACAAACATTCACTGTGCACAAAGTACGACTATATTTCCAGTAAAAAATAAAAAAGAATGTTTATCGAAATTAAATTTAAACAAAACAAAAACACGTTAGACTTACCAAATTTAGGGCAGTTGATGAAAAAAAAATAAGGTGGTGGTCGTGGTGGGTTGAAGTTGCGGACTCTTAATCCACACGGGCTGGCCAAATCTTCCCCGCATCAAGGTAAATTCAAGATGGCTGACTCAGCTTTCCTGAGGGAGCGACAAGACTCCACCCACCAGAACGTCACTAATATATGCTTCTTAAACTTTTTGAGCGTTCCAAACAAATTAGCTAAAAAATATTGAGCCCTATTCAATTAAAGTTGCATAAAAGCCAACAGAGCTCAATACTTTATAGTTTGCTCAACTACAAAACAACATTTGAGTGTTATGAGCTTATTAGTTATGAGCTAGAACAACTGTTAGGGATTACAGTGTAGCTACTGTATACCGCCCCCCTAAACCTAACCCTGTCTTCCTCAGTGACTTTGCTAATCTACTAACCCATCTTTCATCTCTCTCCCCAAATGTGATCTTGGTGGGAAATTTCAACATTCATATGGATAATAATGACCGTCTGCTCACCAGAGATTTTTCCTCTTGTCTCGAAGGCTCTGAATTTAAACAATTTATCGACTTTGCCATTCACTCTAAAGGACACACCCTGGACTTGGTCTGCTGTTCTGGTCTTACTCCCTCGAATCTTTCTGCTGCTGAAATCCCCATAACTGACCACTTCCTCCTTTCATTTAACCTCACTCTCTGCTGCTCTTCTACCAAGCCAACCCGTCTCATCACGTTCCGCAACATCAACAACATTGATATGGACATTCTCACTACCAGTTTGGACAATGTTCAGATTCCGGACTCCTATTCTACTCCTGATGATTTCTTGTTGTATTATAATAATTGTCTACGCATTGTCCTTGATTCTCTGGCTCCTGTAAAAACCCACTTTGCTCACTCTGCTGCCTAGTTTACCTCTGACCTCCGAGCATTGAAGGCCAAAGCTCGGCAGCTAGAGCGTAAATATTAGAAATCTTGTCTAGTCTTGTTACCTCCTGTATTGACTACTGCAATTCTCTTTTGCATGGTCTCCCCCAAAAATTCCTCCATAAGCTTCAACTGGTTCAGAACTCTGCTGCTCGCATTATCACCAGAACCCCTCCTACCAGCACATCACCCTGTTCTTCAGGAACTTCACTGGCTCTCTGTGAAATTCCAGATAATATTCAAACTTCTTCTGCTCACCTTCAAGGCCATTCATAACCTCGCTCCTCCTTACTTTTCTTACCTGTTAAGCACCACCTGTTCTGCCCGTTGACTTTGATCTTCTTCTATCCAGCTTGCTGTACCTTCTTTCCGCCTCACCACCATGGGAAGCAGAGCTTTCAGCTGCTCTGCTCCAGACTGTGGAGCTCTCTACCCCCAAATATAAGAAACATTGGTTCTCTCCCCCATGTTTAAATCCCAACTCAAAACCCATCTGTTCAAATCTGCATATTCACTGTGAATCCACTGTTAGTTAATTTTATCCTGTGCTTTTTGTTTTATTGTTCTTATTTTGACATTGTTTTATTATGTTTTGATCCTATTGTAAAGTGTCCTTGGGTGACTTGAAAGGTGCTCATAAATAAAATTTATTATTATTATTATTAATATTAGTACAATCCAAAGATTGCCACAACCTCCATATTATATTCTTCACGGTCATTACAAATTAAATACTTGGGATAGTTCTCTTGTCCAGCCCCACATTTTATAACACTGTTCAGTATTTCCCATAAACTTTTAATATTATTTCTATTTATATCTAATTGCTTCTTATAGTATTCCATTTTACTATATTTAAGTATATTAATTAACTTATTTTTATATCTTTTGTATCTGATTTCAGCATCTTCTGTTCTCTTTCTTAAGAAATCTCTGTATAGAGCATTTTTCTTTATAGATGCATTTTGCAGACCTTTTCTTATCCATGGACAGCCCATATATTTATGTTTCCTACTATATCGCTTTATTGGACAGTTGGTATTATACAATAATGTAAATATTCTAAGGAATTCATTATACGCACTATGAACGTCTTGTTTCTGATATATTTCACCCTAGTTCGGTTTCTTCTGTTCTTGCTTGTCTGTACTCTTTTTTACTGTCCACTTTATTGATCTTGTAATTCCTATCATAGATGGTAAAAATTGGAAGATGGTCACTTATGTCTTTAATCAGGAGTCCACTTACAGTCTTATTTTTAATGTCATTTGTAAAAATGTTGTCTATGAGAGTTGCACAATGTGATGTGATCCTGGTAGTCTAGTAATTTTTCTGCATTTTGGATGTGAAGGAGCTTTACCTCCACAAGTTCAAGGATAATTTTCTGCTGCAACCTGATAGTGGAAATTTCAAAGAAGTAAAGAGACCTTTTAATGTCCCCGACTTCCTCAGCTGACGGAGTCCTCTTCAGCCCCATTGTATCTGGTTCTACTGGTAGCAGGTTCAGTCAGCTGTTTCCTCGGTCAGCTGTTAGCTTTCTCAGCTGTTAGCCTGGTAGCTTGTTGGCTAGCCTGCAATTACCTCTTTAACTTTGATAATCCAGTCCAATATCCTGTATCAGAGTCATACAGTTATAACTGTCATGATTGTGTTTTTGAATGGATGTCCAAGGTGTAGTTTATACACTGGAGTAAGTATCTTGTTTGCACTAAAGAGGTTTGATATTAATGTCATAGACGGCTGTAATGCAGACACCCAAAATGCAGATGGAGACGGGAAACTCAAAAACACTGAAAGGCAAATAATGCAAAACTTTACTGGGACATATATAAACTAAACATACGAAGAGGCACACAGGGGAAACGCACAGCCATGAGGGAGAATGCAACACTATACTTAGGGAGACATCGGCAAACACAAAGTACAATGACAAGGGAACAGAAGACACATAAGGAACACAAGACTGACACATGAGTTTGACAGAGAAGTGGAGGAAAGGTAGATTAGAGGGAGCGAGGGAACGAGAGGAGACATGAGAAACATAACAGGCAGGGGGGAAGAGAGTGAAACATGAGGAGGGAAGCAAGACACAATAACTCACAACATATATAAACACAGACACACACAGAGACACAGAGGCCAAAGACACAAGAGGGAATCTGATCATCAAGACGCTAAACAGGGAATATAAGAAACTCAAAACAGAATAACTAAGACTACAAATGAACCAGAGTATGAACTATGATACAAAGTAACACTAAAACATGTGGTGGCAGATTTCTTTTCTCATGTATTAATCACATATTTAATCATATCACATTAGTTATAGTAATATCACTTTCTCACTTTACTATAGTAAGAGCACTCCTGTCACCAGTTTACATGCATGTGGAAAGTTAACACAGTGAGGCTGTTGTAATGAGACACGTTAAACAGATAGTGAGGCTCCTTCTGCTTATCAGGGATGTAAATCCTTAGGTGAAGGCTAAGCAGAAAACAAGGTCATAATTCTCTCTGTGAGGGAGGAGGTATAGCCCCCCCCCCCCCCCCCCCCCCCCCCCCCGTGAGAGGGGCCAACATGTAAGAGTTTGAGTGAGAACCTTCACAGACATATTTGAGGAATGTTCTTTGTCTGTGTGTCTGTATATAAGATGTAAGGGCGGTGGCCACATTTCAGAGATGGTCCTGGTGTTTCACTGGGATGCTCTCTCCACATTGTGTTTATTAAACCCACTTCAAATCAAGCTCACTGGGTGTGTTGCAGGTTATTGTTAACATTTCCATAACAAACACAAGAAGTCAAAAACACTGAGTCAAAAGGAACCAGAGCTGTGACAATTAAAAGATTCTGAGCTCAAGCACATTTTATTTCAAAACATTAAATAATTAAATTCTCTTCATTGCAGTAATTGGGATAAAAACATGGGTACAATATGACACCTAGTGATGACCTATGCTAATAATGAGAAAGCTCGTGCTAGCTTTCCATAGTGAGTGACAGCACAGGCATCTGTGTTTTTCATCGCATGAGAGATTAGTGACAGGCTAAAGTGTGAAACGTGTTTTTAATAGAAGACTTCAAACAGCAACAGAAACTCTGTTATTCTGGGTGTTTCTAACCTTGAAATCATGCTGTAAGTGTAACTCAAGCCATTGTGATTATCTGTTCTATTTCATCTCCAAACTTTGAATGAATGCATGTTTCAGGCAGGCAGAGGTGGAGCACTCGCAGGCTTTGTGTATTAATTGCCGTTTCCTAAAAACAATCAAGTGTTTGAGTGAAATCCCTTTTCTCATTAAATGTCCAGGAGCTGAATTTATAGTACTGAGGATTTTTCAGACAGTTTTTCTCAAAAAGGTGTGTTACGGTGCATTCACACCGAACGCGATAGTGCTGCACAACAGGCAGCACTATTAGTTCTCTCAGTCTCAGAGCAGCATTTCTAATTTTGATTGAAACTGTCAGAGAAAACGGCAGCCTCGAGCAAGCCAGGATATTAGTTTATAGAAGCTGTTAAAATTATATGTCTAACGTTAACATGTTGGTGACACAATAATTTCATCCTAATGGTACTGACATATTCATAGGGTTAATTTTTGAGGCAAAATATCATGAGGTAGTCATGATTTTGCAAATATTCCACCTTGTAGTGCAGTTTGCACAAATTGTTTTAAAAATGCACTCAGCCTACAAACATTACTGATGAATCAAGATCTGCACAAACTGACAGAAACACTAAAGCAGCTACACATTTTATTCTTATTGTCATGTATGTCCTATTTATCAGGTGACAGAAGAACCAACACAAAGCTCAGAGAGTAATGGTGACACAAGATCACAGGTGAAATTCGATGATGACTTGGTGGTTCATGTAGGCAAGTATATTTCTCCCTTTTGTTAATCTTTTTTTTTGTCTTTAGCAAAGACAAAAAGGGGGAGAAAAGAAACGGGGCAGAGTTCGGTGGTGGAATCATCCATCCCCAAAACCAAATCTACGCCCTTGGATTACAGAATACATGCCCCAAAATGTATTTTGTAACGTAATCCGTTACGTTACTCAATGAGAGTAACATATATCACTGAGGAGTTGGCAACACTGGTTCGCTCGCTCTGTGGTATAGTATCGCTTCCTGTTCCTGCTCAAACACAGTGGTGTTTCTGAGCAGCTTATTTGCTTAGCAGTTTAATTAACAACTTTTAAATACATTCTTTTTTTTCCACAGTATAATCTTCACGTCCTTCATCCGAAGCACACTTTCTGTGTACTCACTACCTAATTTATAGCCAAAGTATTCACTCACTGTCTCTGTACTGTTTCGCTAGCTTAGCTCGTAGCCGACCCGTTAGCACCATGGCTACTTCACCTGTCCCTTCTGCACTTTCTTGCTCATTGTGTCAGATGTTTAGTTACTCCTCGGCCTCCTTTAGCAGTAATGATATCTGTAACAAATGTAGCATATTTGCAGCTCTGGAGGCCAGGATTACTGATCTTGAGACTCGGCTTTGCACCCTTCTCTCACCCTTAGCTAGCCAGGCCCCTGTAGCTGGTGCAGCCGAAGATAGCGTAGGCCCCGCTAGCTGTTCCCCGGCAAATCCCAAGCAGCTGCGGAAAGAAGGCGGCTGGGTAACGGTGAGGAGGAAGCATAGTCCTAAACAGAAGCCCCAGGTACACCACCAACCCGTTCATGTGTCTAACCGTTTTTTTCCCACTCGGTGACACACCCGCTGGGGGTCAAACTCTGGTAATTGGTGATTCTGTTCTCAGACATGTGAAGCTAGAGACACCGGCAACCATAGTCAATTGTCTTCCAGGGGCCAGAGCAGGCGACATGGAGGGAAATTTAAAACTGCTGGCTAAGGGTAAACGTAAATTCAGTAAAATCATAATTCACGTCGGCAGTAATGACACCCGCTTACGGCAATCGGAGGTCACTAAAATCAATATTGAATCGGTGTGTAACTTTGCCAAAACAATGTCGGACTCTGTAGTTTTCTCTGGTCCCCTCCCCAATCAGACCAGGAGTGACATGTTTAGCCGCATGTTCTCCTTAAATTGCTGGCTGTCTGAGTGGTGTCCCAGAAATGATGTGGGCTTCATAGATAATTGGCAAACCTTCTGGAGGAAACCTGGTCTTGTTAGGAGAGATGGCATCCATCCCACTTTGGATGGAGCAGCTCTCATTTCTAGAAATATCGACAAATTTATTAAACCCCTCAAAACATGACTATCCAGAGTTGGGACCAGGAAGCAGAGTTGCAGTCTTACACGCCTCTCTGCAGCTTCTCTCCTCCTGCTACCCCCCCAAAAACCCATCTCCATAGAGACTGTGTCTGCTTCCAAAAAGACAAAAAACAAACTAAAAACCAGCAACAAACAACTTAAACATTTACAAAGAAAGAACAATACAGTATCCACATCTGAACCAAAGAGTAAAACAGTGAAATGTGGATTATTAAATATTAGGTCTCTCTCCTCCAAGTCTCTGTTAGTACATGACTTAATAATTGATCAACAAATTGATTTACTCTGCCTTACAGAAACCTGGTTGCAGCAGGATGATTATGTTAGTTTAAATGAATCAACACCCCCGAGTCATTCTAACTACCAGAAATCTCGAAGCACAGGTCGAGGGGGCGGTGTGGCAGCAATTTTTCACACCAGTCTATTAATTAATGAAAGACCAAGACAGACTTTTAATTCATTTGAAAGCCTGATGCTTAACATTGCCCACCCCAGCTGTGAAACTCAGAAACCAGTCTTACTTGTTATCATCTATCGTCCACCTGGGCCTTACACAGAGTTTCTGTCTGATTTCTCAGACTTTATATCTAATTTAGTTCTGAGCTCAGATAAAATAATTATTGTGGGTGATTTTAACATCCATGTTGATGCTAAAAATGACAGCCTCAACATGGCATTTAATCTGTTGTTAGACTCAATTGGTTCCTCTCAAAATGTAAAAGAACCCACCCACCACTTTAATCACACTCTAGATCTTGTTTTAACATATGGCATAGAAACTGAACATTTAACAGTGTTTCCTGAAAACCCTCTCCTGTCTGATCATTTCTTGATAACATTTACATTTACAATAATTGATTACGCAGCAGTGGAGAGTGGACTTTATCAAAGTAGATGTCTTTCTGAAAGCGCTGTAACTAAGTTTAAGAATATAATCCAGCCACTGTTATCATCGTCAATGCCCTGTACCAACACAGAGCAGAGCAGCTATCTGAACGCTACCCCAACAGAGGTCGATTATCTTGTTAATAATTTCACCTCCTCACTACGTACGACTCTGGATACTGTAGCTCCGGTGAAAACTAAGGTCTCTAATCAGAAGTACCTGACCCCGTGGTATAATTCTCAAACACGTACCCTAAAGCAGATGACTCGTAATCTGGAGAGGAAATGGCGTGTCACAAATTTAGAGGATCATCATTTAGCCTGGAGAAATAGTTTGTTGCTTTATAAGAAAGCCCTCCGCAAAGCCAGAACAGCTTACTACTCATCACTGATTGAAGAAAATAAGAACAACCCCAGGTTTCTCTTCAGCACTGTAGCCAGGCTGACAAAAAGTCAGAGCTCTTTTGAGCCAACCATCCCTTTAACGTTAACTAGTGATGACTTCATGAACTTCTTCACAAATAAAATTTTTATCATTAGAGAAAAAATTACCAATAATCATCCCACAGATGTAATATTATCTACAGCTACTCTTAGTACCATTGATGTTAAGTTAGACTCTTTTTCTCCAATCGATCTTTCTGAGTTAACTTCAATAATTACTTCCTCCAAACCATCAACGTGTCTTTTAGACCCCATTCCTACAAAACTGCTCAAAGAAGTCCTGCCATTGATTAATTCTTCGATCTTATATATGATCAACCATCCATCCATCCATCTTCATCCGCTTTATCCGGGGCCGGGTCGCGGGGGCAGCAGCCTAAGCAAAGAGGCCCAGACCTCCCTCTCCCCAGCCACCTCCTCCAGCTCATCCGGGGGAACACCAAGGCGTTCCCAGGCCAGCCGAGAGATATAATCTCTCCAGCGTGTCCTGGGTCTGCCCCGGGGCCTCCTCCCGGTGGGACATGCCTGGAACACCTCACCCAGGAGGCGCCCAGGGGGCATCCTTACCAGATGCCCAAACCACCTCAGCTGGCTCCTTTCGATGTGGAGCAGCAGCGGCTCTACTCTGAGCCCCTCCCGGATGGCCGAACTTCTCACCCTATCTCTAAGGGAGATGCCAGCCACCCTTCGGAGGAAGCTCATTTCCGCCGCTTGTATCCGCGATCTCGTCCTTTCGGTCACTACCCACAGCTCGTGGCCATAGGTGAGGGTAGGGACGTAGATCGACCGGTAAATTGAGAGCTTCGCTTTTACACTCAGCTCCCTCTTCACCACGACGGACCGGTGCAGCGTCTGCATTACTGCAGCTGCAGCCCCAATCCGTCTGTCGATCTCCGGCTCCCTTCTCCCATCACTCGCGAACAAGACCCCGAGATACTTGAACTCCTCCACTTGGGGCAGGACCTCATCCCCGACCCGGAGTGGGCACTCCACCCTTTTCCGGCTGAGAACCATGGCCTCAGATTTGGAGGTGCTGATCCTCATTCCCGCTGCGTCACACTCGGCTGCGAACCGCTCCAGTGCGAGCTGGAGGCCCTCACCCGATGAAGCCAACAGAACCACATCATCCGCAAAGATCAGAGATGAGATCCTGAGGCCACCAAAGCGAAAGCCCTCCGCCACTTGGCTGCGCCTAGAAATCCTGTCCATAAAAATTATGAACAGAACCGGTGACAAAGGGCAGCCCTGGCGGAGCCCATCACCCACCGGGAACGAGTCCGACTTATTGCCGGCAATGCGAACCAAGCTCTTGCAACGGTTGTATAGGGATCGAATGGCCCGTAGCAATGGGCCAGACACCCCATACTCCCGCAACACCTCCCACAGGACACCCCGAGGGACACGGTCGAATGCCTTCTCCAAGTCCACAAAACACATGTAGACTGGTTGGGCAAACTCCCATGCACCCTCAAGTATCCTTGAGAGGATAAAGAGCTGGTCCAGTGTTCCGCGACCAGGACGAAAGCCGCATTGTTCCTCCTGCATCTGAGGTTCGACTAGCGGACGAACTCTCCTTTCCAGCACCCTGGCATAGACTTTCCCGGGGAGGCTGAGGAGTGTGATCCCCCTGTAGTTGGAACACACCCTCCGGTCCCCCTTCTTAAAGATGGGGACCACCACCCCGGTCTACCAGTCCACGGGTACTGCCCCTGATCTCCACGCAACATTGCAGAGGCGTGTCAACCAGGACAGCCCTACAACGTCCAGAGCCTTCAGGAACTCGGGGCGGACCTCATCAACACCAGGGGCTCTGCCACCAAGGAGTTGTTTAACTGCCTCAGTGACCTCGCCCCCAGAAATTGGCGGGTCATTCCCCTCATCCCCAGACTCTGCTTCCTCCTTGGAAGACGCGTCAGTGGGATTAAGGAGGTCCTCGAAGTATTCCTTCCACCGCCTGACAATTTTCTCAGTCGACGTCAGCAGCGCTCCGCCAGCACTATACACAGTGCAGGTAGAGCACCGCTTTCCCCTCCTGAGACGCCTGACGGTTTGCCAGAACCTCTTCGAGGCAGTCCGAAAGTCTTTTTCCATGGCCTCTCCGAACTCCTCCCACACCCGAGTTTTTGCTTCAGCCACTGCCCGAGCCGCATTCCGCTTGGCCTGTCGATACCTGTCGGCTGCCTCCGGAGTCCCACAGGCTAACCAAGCCCGATAGGACTCCTTCTTCAGCCTGGTGGCTCCCTTCACCTCTGGTGTCCACCATTTGGTTCGGGGATTACCACCACGGCAGGCACCAACCACCTTGCGGCCGCAGCTCGATGCAGCAGCTTCGGCAATGGAGGCGCTGAACATGGTCCATTCGGACTCGATGTCCCCCGCCTCCCTCGGAATGCTGTTGAAGCTCTGCCGGAGGTGTGCGTTGAAGATCTCGCGGACTGGGGCCTCTGCTAGTCGTTCCCAGCACACCCTCACTACACGTTTAGGTGCACCAGGTCTGTCCAGCGTCCTCCCCCGCCACCTGATCCAACTCACCACCAGGTGGTGATCAGTTGACAGCTCAGCCCCTCTCTTTGCCCGAGTGTCCAGAACATATGGTCGCAGGTCTGGTGATACGATTACAAAATCGATCATCGACCTACGGCCTAGAGCGATATGATCAACCTATCTCTAATAATCGGCTATGTACCACAGGCCTTCAAGGTGGCTGCAGTTAAACCTTTACTCAAAAAGCCATCTCTAGACCCAGCAGTCTTAGCTAATTATAGGCCAATCTCCAACCTTCCTTTCATATCAAAAATCCTTGAAAGAGTAGTTGTCAAACAGCTAACAGATCATCTGCAGAGGAATGGTTTATTTGAAGAGTTTCAGTCAGGTTTCAGAGTTCATCACAGCACAGAAACAGTTTTAGTGAAGGTTACAAATGATCTTCTTATGGCCTCTGACAGTGGACTCATCTCTGTGCTTGTCCTTCTTGACCTTAGTGCAGCATTCGATACTGTTGACCATAATATCCTGTTAGAGCGATTAGAACATGCTGTAGGTATTACAGGTATTGCACTGCAGTGGTTTGTATCATATCTATCTAATAGACTCCAATTTGTGCATGTAAATGGAGAGTCCTCTTCACACACTGAGGTTAATTATGGAGTTCCACAGGGTTCAGTGCTAGGACCAATTCTGTTTACATTATACATGCTTCCCCTAGGCAGCATCATTAGAAGACATAGCATACATTTTCACTGCTATGCAGATGACACCCAGCTCTATCTGTCCATAAAGCCAGATAACACACACCAATTAGTTAAACTGCAGGAATGTCTTAAAGACATAAAGACTTGGATGGCCACTAACTTTCTGCTTCTTAACTCAGATAAAACTGAGGTCATTGTACTCGGCGCTGAAAAGCTTAGAAATATGGTATCTAACCAGATTCTTACTCTGGATGGCATTACCTTGGCCTCCAGTAACACTGTGAGGAACCTTGGAGTCATTTTTGACCAGGATATGTCCTTCAACGCACATATTAAACAAATATGTAAGACAGCGTTCTTCCATTTGCGCAACATCTCTAAAATTAGAAATATCCTGTCTCAGAGTGATGCTGAAAAACTAGTTCATGCATTTATTACTTCCAGGCTGGACTACTGCAATTCATTATTATCAGGATGTCCAAAAAACTCACTGAAAAGCCTTCAGTTAATCCAAAATGCTGCAGCAAGAGTACTGACAGGGACTAGAAAGAGAGAGCATATTTCTCCTGTTTTGGCTTCCCTTCATTGGCTTCCTGTTAAATCCAGAATTGAATTCAAAATCCTGCTCCTCACATACAAGGTCTTAAATAATCAGGCCCCATCTTATCTTAATGACCTTGTAGAACCATATTACCCTATTAGAGCACTTCGCTCCCACTCTGCAGGCCTACTTGTTGTTCCTAGAGTATTTAAAAGTAGAATGGGAGGGAGAATTAAACTATCTATACTTGATAAAAAGCTATGTATTGTAAGTGTATATGGTCCAAATGTTGATGATCCCTCATTCTTTCACGGTTTTTTCAGTGCACTCTCTGAACACTTAGATGGCACACTTGTGCTTGGAGGTGACCTCAATCTTGGACTGAATGAAGAAATGGATAGGCTCAATACAGCAGGAACTCGGCGTAATTGGCAGTCCACAAATATAATCAAACAGTATATGAGCGACTTTGGTCTTTGCGATGCATGGCGCTCCCTTCACCCCACCAGTAAGGAATATACTTTTTTTTCACATGTTTATCACTCCTACTCTAGTCTGGATTATTTTTTGGTCAGCAGCTCACTGCTGAGTGACGTTTCAGACACTGAGATTCACCCTATAGCTGTCAGCGATCATGCTCCTGTATCTTTAACACTAATGCACAAGAATAATACTATGCCAAGTAAAAACTGGAGATTTAATACATCACTGCTTAAAGATGAAGACTTTATTAAATATTTTAAAAAAGAGTGGACTTCATATTTAGACTTTAATGACACTCCCGGAACATCAGCTTCTGTTTTATAGGAAGCAGGGAAAGCTGTGATGAGAGGTAAAATAATTTCTTTCTCATCACATAAAAAGAAAAAAGAAAACAAAAATATTCAGGAATTAGAAAAAACCATCAAATCACTAGAAGAAGCCTACATGTCCCACCAAGATCAGGAAACATTGAACAAAATACGCAAAACAAAACTAGAATTAAATGAGATAATTGATAAAAAAACAAAATTCTTAGTACAAAGACTACGCTTACAAAATTATGAACATAGTAATAAATCCGGTCAATTTCTAGCAAACCAGCTAAAAATAAAGAAAGAAAAAACAACTATATGTGCTGTTCAAGATTCATCTGGGAACACAATATATGAATCGAAACAAATAAACAACATTTTCAGGGATTTCTATAAAACGTTGTATTCACCACAAATAAACCCATCTAAAAAGGAAATTGATCAATTTTTAGACAACATAACTCTCCCAAAATTATTAGACTCTCAAGCAATGGCACTGGATTCGCCACTGACATCAGGTGAACTCCAGGAAGCCCTGATAAGTATGTCCAATAATAAGGCTCCAGGTCCAGACGGCTTTCCTGCAGAATTCTACAAAGAATTCTGGACGATTCTAGCACCAGTTTTTTACAGAACGTTGTTAGAAATCAAAGAAAAGGGCAGACTTCCATCAAATATGAATTCTGCAAACATTAATCTCCTGCTAAAACCAGGCAAAGACCCTGTATATCGCTCAAGCTATCGTCCAATATCCCTTATTAATGTAGACCTCAAAATAATCTGCAAAGCTCTCTCGAAGAGACTAGAGAAAATAACCCCCCTCTTAATTCATCCTGACCAAACTGGTTTCATAAAAGGTAGGCACTCATCAACAAATACACGTAGATTACTTAATTTGACAGATTACTCATACAGTAAAAACCTTGAAACTACAATATTTTCCTTAGATGCAGAAAAAGCGTTTGACAGAGTTAACTGGAAATTTCTATTTGCGACTTTACACAAATTTGGTTTTGGATCTTCTTTCATCAACTGGTTAAAAATATTATATAATTCCCCAACAGCTTGTGTCAGAACAAATGACCAGACATCCTCCAGCTTATGTCTCCTGAGGGGCACCAGGCAGGGATGCCCACTCTCCCCTTCACTGTTTGCAATTTTTATCGAACCACTAGCAGCAGCAATTAGACAGAATTCAGCAATTAGGGGCATAAAATGCAAGAACGTGGAACATAAAATCAGCCTTTATGCTGATGATGTGTTACTCTTTCTCCAAAATTCACAAACCAATATCTCTGGGGTGATTGAACTGATAAACTCTTTTGCAAGAATATCAGATTACTCAATTAACTGGTCAAAATCTACAGTCCTTCCTATTAATTGCTGCTTCCATAATTCCACTTCTACTCCACTGCAATCGGGAAATATAAAATATTTAGGTATTAATATTTCTCCCAAGCTTGCAGATCTAACTAAATTAAACCATACCCCACTTTTAAAGAAAGTAGAAGGTGATCTGGCTAGATGGAAATGTCTACCCATATCACTCATGGGAAGGGTTGCTGCTATAAAAATGATGGTATTACCAAAAATAAATTATTTATTCTCAATGATCCCAACTAAACCGCCACAAGATTGGTTCAGATCTCTAGATTCATATATGTCCAAATTCCTTTGGAAAAATAAGCCCCCACGTATAAGCTTAAAAACACTACAAAAGACCAAGGATAAAGGAGGATTAGAACTACCTAACTTTCAGCACTACTTCTTAGCCAACAGGCTTCAGTTTATCTCAGGATGGCTAAAACATACCCTCTTAGATGAACCTTGGCTAGATGCAGAACAAGCACTTTGCAATAATCTAGAGATTTCAGATCTACCATTTATCAGCTCAAACATCCAACGACATGAATGCTTCAAAAGCATCAACATCAGCTCTTCTCTGACAGCATGGTGGGAGTTTCTGAAATTGACAGAGTCTTCATTAATCCCATGCAAACGTACACCTATCTGGAACAACCCTGACATATTACAAAACAATAATATGATAAACTTTTCAGATTGGAATGGTAAAGGAATCAAATATGTAGAACATATACTAGAAGGAACAGAATTTATTTCATTTGACAGACTAGTTACACAATACGGGATCAACAAGAAAAGATTTTTAGAATATCAACAAATTAAATCCATAATAAAAAAGAAATTTAAACTGGGTCAAGTTGAACTACAAACACCACCAAGTGTGGTTCAATTTCTTACTCTTAAAACCCCCAAATTACTATCCAAAATATACAGAATGCTTTCTAAAACAGATGAATCAATATCACTTCCTATTGCAAAATGGGAAGCGGATTTATCAGTTAACTTAGACCAAAACTTCTGGTCTCAGATTTGCTTAAAAACCTTTCATCTAATCAGAAATCCCAGTCTTCAATTAATTCAATACAAAATACTACATAGAGTGCACTATATAGGTCATCGGATGTTCAAGATGGGCTTTGCATCTACCAACAACTGCTCACACTGCCAAACCAATTCACCGGACAATTATATCCACGCTCTTTGGTTCTGTCCACCAGTTCAGAAGTTTTGGCGTGAGATATGTGAAGACTTATCAAAATGTCTGAAATGTAACATTCCAACTTCCCCCTTGGTGTGTTTGTTGGGCAGCTTAGATAATGTCACTTCAGAAAAGAATATAGCCCATATGGTTTTCACTGCCCTATGCATAGCCAAGAAAACAGTCCTCATGAACTGGAAAAATAAAAACAATCTTAATTCTAACCAATATAGAAATTATCTATTAGATTACATCAGTCTTGATACAGCCTCTGCCACCACATCAGATCAATCGCTCTGGGCTCCTCTGATCAGCTCCATCACCTAGTGGGGGTGGGGGGTCATATTTTGGTCTCGCCTTCACTGTTGTGATTGGTGTGGGGGTAGGGTCAGGCTTAGGGCGTCAGGGGGTTCCCCGGGAGCATCTTCCTTGGGGGGCTCAACCCGGGGTAGCGGCCATGGCCAATTGGGGGCTCTGTTGGCTCTTAGGTGGCGGTTTCCTCGTGGCTACGTGCAGCGGGGCTAGGGGAGGGTCTGTGCTGACGGACGGGGGTTACTGACCTGGTAGCCTGGCTGCCCCTGGGTGGGTCCGGGACGGGCGTGAGGTTCTGGGGGCGCTCCGGCTCTGGCCTGGGGCCCTGGCCGGGCCTCGGGGGCCTGGGTCCTGGTTGGTGTGTTGCCGGGGTTGTGGGGGGGTGGGTGTATGGGGGCCCGGCCCTGGCGCGGGGTGCCACCGGTGCATCGAGCCACCTGGGGGGCTCTTCAACTGGTGGGGGGGGGGGGTTGTCACATCTTGCAGGAGCTTTCCTCTCTCAGGAACTCTCTCTGCAAGAGGGGGAGATACAGGAGAGGTGGAGGAAGATCTCAGCCTGGGCGTCTATTGTCTTATGTAGTCTGGAAGATGAGTGGATGATGGGGTGGGCGCAGTTTTCTCTGTAGTGGGGTTGGGTGGACTGCCCCGGGCTCTGTGGGGCCGGGCGGCGCCGCTGCACTGGGCCCCGGTTCGGATGGGCCTGGGCCCCCCTTCCCTGGCGGACCGCGGGGTATGGGGGTGCCTACTGGGGTCAGCGGGGGAGCTGGCCCCAGGGAGGGGTCACTTGCCCCTCCCTTCCTTCCCTCCCCATCTCCAGCTGCCTCCCTCTTCCCGCTCCACCACAACCACCCACACATGCAGGGCCTTGGAGTAGGGGTGTGTCACCAGGGTGCAGAGGAGGTAACCCCCCCCTCTGTCCCCTTCTGGCTGCCTCTGCCTCAATTTTATCCCACAACTTAGACATTCACATTACTCACACTCTCATTACACATACATATAGGATCTTGGGGGTGGGCACGTTACACGGAATCCCAATTACCATCAGGGTGTACAACCTCACCCCTGGCGTCGTTGCCCACCTCTCAATTTTAAATACACGTAGACATTGAGGGCTAGCAGGAGGGACTATGCGCTTACCTGCTGCTCTCTGGCAGGTAGCTCCATGCCCTCCTGGGTTTTAAAGGCACCTTAGAACACACATACATCAACACTACAATGAGCGGGTGGAGGGAGGTTAGGAGTCTTCTCTCACCCTCGTTCTCTGCGGCCTGCTGGAGCAGGGGGGCTAGGAGGAGGAGTTGGCCGTCCGACTGGGGTCCGGAATGTGGGGCCTCCCTGCTGCTGCGGAGTCGGGGCGGTCTGCTTCTCCCCACTGCAGGGAAAAGGGTAACACAACCTGGGTCTGGGTGCAGTTCCCCCCTCCAGGGGCAAGGGTACCTAGACCCGGTTCGTAGAGTACGCTTAGGGAGTGTGATTGTGTGTACAGCGTCTCTTTATGTCTGTCTCCACGTTGGTTGAGTGTGGAGTAAGTGCATATGAGAGCATGAGGGTGGGAATGGATGTTTGTATCTGTGTGTGCCTGTATGTCTGTGTATATATGTCAGGTTGAGTATCAGACGCCATCTCTCTGAGGACATCTCAGGCCCTCCAAGGTTTAGAGGCCTATCTCCCCCCACCACTTCCCCTGCCGGGGGCGGACTCCCTCAGGCATCGGTGCGTTGGTGGTTCTTTGTGTCCGGGGGTGGGCGTCCAGGTACACACCGGCTCACTCCTTGGCGGCTGCTTATCGGGGCCTGGAGCCTGGGGCTCGCTTGGGCCTCTTTGGAGGTGGGGTGCCCCCGGCCTCTCGGCCTGGGGCTCGGTCACTCAGGCACAGCTGGCTGCCGGCGGGGCTCACGGGCACGTCACTGCAACCCCCCCTGGCTTCTGCTCCGTGGCTGCTGGGTGACCCCTCATCTGGGACTCTCCTCAGCTCTTTCTGGGACAGTGGCACGGCTGCCCCTCTGTTGGTCTTCCTTGGTCTCTTGTGTTCTGGGGGCCTCTGGATGTCTGGTGTTTTGATTTCCTCCATACCTGCTTCATGCCCTGGAGGACGGGGCAGTGGCCCCCCACACCCTCTAGCAGATCATTACATGAAGGAACCTTTTAAGAAAACAAGCGCGTCCATGCTCACAGGTGTACACACGGGTGATCACACACACAAACTACACCCTTTTTGGCTCCTACCTCAAAGCACACTGTGCTGTCGATCTTACGTGCTGCACAATAATGTTTAATATTTAGTATTTACTGTCATATTCCCATATATCATTGTGATGTTGTTTATTCTATTACTCTCGTTTTCTTCTGCTTGTTTTCTTTTTTCTTTCTCAACAGGTGATCCAGGTGATCGATATATGTATTTTTTTTTTTTTTCTGCTTATTCTGTTGGTTTTTGTTTTATGCCCTTCTCCCCCGTCCCTCTTCTCAACTGTTTTTCTTTCCCTCTTTCTTTCTCCCTTTTCTTTCCCCCAGTCAAGTCTGTCCCGTATTCAGCAAGTGAAAATAAAATAAAGAATAAAAGGTGAATCAAATGGACCATTACGGCAAAGCTGGGATGGTCAATTTGGGAAAGAAAATCCGTTGGGCATCTTTCTTCACCTTTAGACAATAATTCTGATGGCAAAAGAGCCAAACGGGACAGGTTAAAAAGAAAAAAAAAAAAAGAAAAAAAAAAAAAAAAAAAAGTAGAATGGGAGGGAGAGCCTTCAGTTTTCAGGCCCCTCTTCTGTGGAACCAGCTTCCAGTTTGGATTCGGGAGACAGACACTATCTCTACTTTTAAGATTAGGCTTAAAACTTTCCTTTTTGCTAAAGCATATAGTTAGGGCTGGACCAGGTGACCCTGAATCCTCCCTTAGTTATGCTGCAATAGATGTAGGCTGCCGGGGGATTCCCATGATGCATTGAGTTTTTCTTTTACAGTCACCTTTCTCACTCACTATGTGTTAATAGACCTCTCTGTATTGAATCATATCTGTTATTAATCTCTGTCTCTCTTCCACAGCATGTCTTTTATCCTGTCTTCCTTCTCTCACCCCAACCGGTCGCAGCAGATGGCCGCCCCTCCCTGAGCCTGGTTCTGCCGGAGGTTTCTTCCTGTTAAAAGGGAGTTTTTCCTTCCCACTGTCGCCAAAGTGCTTGCTCATAGGGGGTCATATGATTGTTGGGTTTTTCTCTGTATCTATGAAGCGCCTTGAGGCGACTTTTGTTGTGATTTGGTGCTATATAAATAAATTGAATTGAATTGAATTGAATTGAATAGCTTACTTACAACTGGGCTACACTGCACATGAGGCTACATTCTTTAGGGCTATGCCTGGAACAGTCTGCCTGTTGCTTTTATATTAAATAATTTTTGAACAATAATTGAAAAAAAAATTTCTCCACGTCATTATGTGGGCTGCAAGTAGGGTGACATGGGCCGCGAGATTGAGACACCGCCATTAGAGCCTCTTAATGCGTGTTTTTTTGGGGGGTTCTGTCGGCATGGAATTACCAAAAACAGAGAGGGCATAGCCGGACATATGAAACAGGAAAACACGGCCGTGTAATCCCTTTATTTCAAAAAAGTAACTGTATTCTGAATACCACCATTTTAAATGGTAACTGTAACGGAATACAGTTACTCATATTTTCTATTTTAATACGTAACTTCGGTACATGTATTCTGTTACTCCCCAACACTGAAAATAAATAAAAGAACATTGAAGTTCTTGAGATGTTCAGTGCAATAACACACAAGCTAATCCAAATGTTAACAGCTCACATCATGACTTATGACCTCAAAGTCTGCCTGGATCTAAATGAGGGAACCATGTGGACCTCATCAGTACAGGGCCTGCTGCAGCACACAAACTAATTTATATGTATATACACACACATATATATATAGATATAAAAATATACATTTGTTTTATTTATTTATTTATTTTTAATTACCTCTTCATCTGCTTTCAGCTGCACAAACTCAAGTCTCACATATCAGTGACAAACCACAGTTGTGCTGTTGGAGCATCCACAGCCTCTGTGTGAGTGCACTGCAACATCATGACATGAAGAACACTGGACACTTGAACCCGCTTTCAGTCTAACTTTAACTTTTTATCGCCAATAGACAAGTTGGCAAAATGTAACACTCAGAACATGGAGTCAACAAATAATACTAAAATGTTTAATTATTACTACATTACCTTTGACTAAAACTCTTGTTTGCGAGCAGCTTATTGATCTTGATAAAGACGTGCTGCTTACTTGTGTAAAAACAGTGAAATATAAAAAGTGTTTACTAATTTGTACCAACGTGAGAGAGAAATGGATCTGAAACCACTGAAACCAGAGAGTTTGCAGACACACAGATAATGAAGACATGCTGCTCGGAAATGCTAGATACAGATAAAAATGGAGTGTGTGTGTGTGTGTGTGTGTGTGTGTGTGTGTGTGTGTGTGTGTGTGTGTGTGTATTGAGCCAAGATTGCAAAACTGCCTAACTGCCTTCGTCTTCCTCCCATTAGGGCCTACATGGATGACATGACCATCATTACAACAACAGAACCATGTACTAGGCCAAGGGCGTAGATTTGGCATGGACAGAGGGGGCATGGCCCCACCAATAATTTGATTTCTTCAAGTAAAGAAAAACAAACGCGATAGAAAGAAAAAAACAATCTGTCAACGTCTCGTTCAACCAGCGGCGAAGAAAGATTTAAATTACGTTCTCTACCTCATGTGACAAATATGGCCAATGTGATTGGCTGTGCCTTTCAGGGAGCTCTGTTTAGTTTTAGCAGCAGCAAGCCTGCACTGTGAGGACCTGAAAGGAGGAGAGGAGGACGGCAGCAAAAAGGAAGAACCTGGATATAAGAAAGTGTTTTTCAAAGAAACCTGTAAGTCACTTAAAGCCAAGTTCACTCATAAAATGTGCCGGTCATAATAACGTTACAGGCTATGCTAGGCTTTGGCCCACATCAGTCTAAAATTGTATGCAACCATGAATAACGTGTTTTGGAAACTAACTGCACAACAGGCAGCACTATTAGTTCTCTCAGTCTCAGAGCAGCATTTCTAATTTTGATTAAAACTGTCAGAGAAAACGGAGCCTCGAGCAGCCAGGATATTAATACTAAAATGTTTAATTATTACTACATTACCTTTGACTAAAACTCTTGTTTGCGAGCAGCTTATTGATCTTGATAAAGACGTGCTGCTTACTTGTGTAAAAACAGTGAAATATAAAAAGTGTTTACTAATTTTACCAACGTGAGAGAGAAATGGATCTGAAACCACTGAAACCAGAGAGTTTGCAGACACACAGATAATGAAGACATGCTGCTCGGAAATGCTAGATACAGATAAAAATGGAGTGTGTGTGTGTGTGTGTGTGTGTGTGTGTGTGTGTGTGTGTGTGTCTGTGTGTGTGTGTGTGTGTGTCTGTGTGTGTATTGAGCCAAGATTGCGAAACTGCCTAACTGCCTCAGTAATTATGGACCTTATAGTTCTTACAGAGGGCTTTCGCTTTGGTGGCCTCAGGATCTCATCTCTGATCTTTGCGGATGATGTGGTTCTGTTGGCTTCATCGGGTGAGAGCCTCCAGCTCGCACTGGAGCGGTTCGCAGCCGAGTGTGAAGCAGCAGGAATGAGGATCAGCACCTCCAAATCTGAGGCCATGGTTCTCAGCCGGAAAAGGGTGGAGTGCCCACTCCGGGTCAGGGATGAGTTCCTGCCCCAAGTGGAGGAGTTCAAGTATCTCGGGGTCTTGTTCGCGAGTGATGGGAGAAGGGAGCCGGAGATCGACAGACGGATTGGGGCTGCAGCTGCAGTAATGCGGACGCTGCACCGGTCCGTCGTGGTGAAGAGAGAGCTGAGTGTAAAAGCGAAGCTCTCAATTTACCGGTCGATCTACGTCCCTACCCTCACCTATGGCCACGAGCTGTGGGTAGTGACCGAAAGAACGAGATCGCGGATACAAGCGGCGGAAATGAGCTTCCTCCAAAGGGTGGCTGGCATCTCCCTTAGAGATAGGGTGAGAAGTTCGGCCATCCGGGAGGAACTCAGAGAAGAGCCGCTGCTGCTCCACATCGAAAGGAGCCAGCTGAGGTGGTTTGGGCATCTGACAAGGATGCCCCCTGGGCGCCTCCTGGGTGAGGTGTTCCAGGCATGTCCCACCGGGAGGAGGCCCCGGGGCAGACCCAGGACACGCTGGAGAGATTATATCTCTCGGCTGGCCTGGGAACGCCTTGGTGTTCCCCCGGACGAGCTGGAGGAGGTAGTGGAGAGAGGGAGGTGTGGGCCTCTTTGCTTAGGCTGCTGCCCCCGCGACCCGGCCTCGGATAAAGCGGATGAAGATGGATGGATGGATGGATGGATTGTCCTTACAAACACTGTTTCACTAACTTCAGTAAACATTTTACATACATATGTCACACTGTGAACGCAGCGGTGCACGAGCCACTGCAGTGGAGCTCACGTACAGCTTTGTGCTTCAGACTGTTATCACACACAAACAATCAATGCAGGAGAAATAGCGCGTGCACGTGGTAGATGCCGTCATTTACACAGTGCTTCATGCAGGTGTGATAACGAGACTGTTTGACTGCTGCAGGAGAAGATTGTTGATTTATGTATCTGTGCATTTTCAGATTTTTGTGTTCCAGCTGTTGTATGTTTGTTTTTTCTTACAGGTGCAGCAGTTGGTGATTGTGCATTTCTATTTGGACTCTATTCTTTTATTACATCTTGCACTACGACCCCCATGCACCAATGCCGTGCACCGGGTGTGGTAGGCCTTTGTGTTGCTCAGTGAACGGAGTTGATTCAGCACAGTCCTCCAAGCTATGTGCAGTAAACGTACTATCGTCAAGTAAAAAGATTTTAAAAAATAACGCTAAAAAAATTCATAGTTTTTCATTAAAACATTTTAATTAATTAAAATAAAATATTAAAAAAAACACCAAAATTTAAACTCTACCACCACCAAAAACAAAAAATAAAAATAATAATAAATGATGATAACATGTATTTATTATGTTGCTCTTTGTTTGATTTCTCTTCTGTTTTTTTTCTCCATACAGGTGATCCAGGTGTTTGTTTTTCTTTTTGTTCCTTCCCCCTTTCTCATCATCTCTTCTGCCCTCTGTTTTTCTTTCTCTCCCTCTCTTTCTTTCCTTCTTTCCTTCTCCCTGTCCTATCCCCCAGTCATGTCTGTCCCGTCTGTAACAACCGATAATAAAATAAAATAAATACACAATTATAATAAAGGTCAATCAAATGGACCAACATGGCATCTTTCTTGGCCTTCAAACAACAATTCTGATGGCTAAAGATCCAAATGGGACATGCAAAAAAATAAATGAATAAATAAATGATGATAACCATGTGCAGCTTCTCTCGTCTTCCATTTTTCCATGATATGTTTCACTCTACATCAGACACGTGTTAAAGTGTGTTGGCTGCATATTCAGTTCAAAATGCTGATGAGCTCTGATCCAGTTGACTGATATACTCTGCTCTACATCCTGCACTGAAATATGAGGATTGTGTGTTTATTAAAATTTAAAATCATCATGGAGTCATTGACAGAAGAGCATCAACGTTCAGCCTGTTAAATTAGATTTAGATATTTTTATTTCAGAAATGATTCCTAACAAAAATGGAGAATATAAAAACACAATCAAAGCAGTAACGTCCATATTATGAAGTGTTTGCTGTATCAGACAATCATGTTTATTCACAACAATGAAAACAATATAGTGCAGATGAACATGGTGCTGTAATGAATCTGCTCTTAAACACAATAACAAAATACATTTTCCAAAAGAGATGATAATGATTCACATCAGAGTGAAGAACGAATACATTTACAACTGGTTTCTAACATTTATTATAGATCGAACTGATCACTGATAGAAACAGAAGAATATTCAAAATGATGCTCTGAGAGATACATGAATGAGATATGGATAAACATCAAATCACATAAAACAAAAAAGCACATAATCATTATAACTGAAATAAAATATGAGCAGAAATAAACAAGAATTAAGTCGAAAGATAGAAAAAGGCAAAATGTTTAAAATATATAATCATATAAGAGACTGAACCGTCCAGTCAGGTCACAGATTCATATCTACAATAATATTTTTGTTTGTTTTTGTTTTGATTTCTTAACTTCTATGTATTATTATTATTATTATTATTATTATTATTATTATTATTATTATGAGCATATTAAGTGTGTGTCTGAGCTGAAAGCTGCTCTCCTCTCCTGGTTTTCTGTGTCACACAGACCACAACAACGCAAAGCATCACCTGCAGACTGCTGAGCAGTATCCACCTGACTCTGTAGAAGGTCGAGTAAACCCCAAAGGGCTCTCTGTAGATCAGAACAAATTTTTCTGCTGACACACACCCAAACTTTAAATTAAAACCTGCACACACATACTCTCCTGCATCTTCCAGTGAGACATTAGACATTATCAGGCTGCCATAGGAACAAGTGATTCTATTGTCACTGCAGAACTCATCATCGTACACAATGTTACCTTCTGTTTGAATCAACTTAATAAAGCCCGCAGGACTATTTTCCCAATCATCAGAGCATCTCATAGTGACTTCATCTCCCTCTGAGAAAACCTTTACTGCAGGTGGACCAAGTTTAGGGCACACCAAAAGCCCGTACACATCTTTTACTTTTTCACCTACACAGTAGTAGGTACCTGAATCATTTAACATTAGTGATGGAAGTACCAGCGAGAAGTTTTGACCAATTTCTTGATCAGTATTGTAGGAAATTGCTTTCTTCATCCAAACTGGGGGCTGGTCATGAATGGGGTCCATGAAGGGACACTCCAGCACAGCTGTGTCTCCCTCTGAAGCATAACGTAGCTTTATTTGTTTGGTCAAACGTACAGAGTAAGTGCTCACACACTGCTGTTGGTTCATCACCAGGCAGATGTAAACAGTTTGTTGTTCATTGAAGACATGAAGAAGTGATGCGTTTTTCACCTCCAGGAAACTTTCTTGGACTTTATTCACCTTAAAAATTATTCTGTCTTCGAACATACTCGGCATTCCTGGTCGCCACTTACTGTCCTGTCTGATCCAACGCACCGTCAGATTCTCACCTGCTCCTTTACATTGTACGTCTACAGTGGCATCAGGACTTGTGATAGATTCTTCCTCCCTTACTGTCTTACACACAGTCAGGCTGATGTTTCTCTCATATGTCACGCTGCCCTGAGTCCAGCACACTTCTTGGTACAGTCCAGAGTCTGAGTGGGTCAGGTTGTTGAGAGTAAATGAAGAAGAACCATGAAATGTCTCAGGAGCTGAGAGTCGTCCTGTCAGGTCTTCATGTACTGTGAAGTTTCTGTTCCAGGGGTCAGAGATGTTCCACAGGACCAGAGTATCTTCACCAACACGTCTGGAGGTGATGCAGGAGCTGTTTTGATCTGGGAGCTTGAACCGTAAAGACTCTCCTTCTTCTCTTACGGCGATAAATTCTTCTGCATGAATGTTGCTGATGAGAGTGAACAGCAGGGAGAAGCAGAGCTGTGCGACTGCAGCCATCCTGCTCAGAGGTCTCGTGGTGAGTGTCGTACAAGCACTGACACTGCTCGCTTCATGAGCTTCCTGTTTGTGGTTGGAGGAGGAACGCCACTTCTTTATCACATCATCAAGGAACACTTTGAAGCATTTGGCTCGATATCAGTGCCGTATATCTGCTTTCACTCTTCACAGGCCAAAGTGTGGACACGTTTTTTTATACTTCGTTGCATGGGTCCAGGGGTATCAAACATGTGGCCTGGAGCACAGAACCGGCCAGTCACAGTGTCCAGTCTGAACCATTACAAGTGAGATAATGTCAGCTTTACCACACAGCCATGAATATTATGAAAATGTAAAAGTCCTTTCTAAACTATTTTTTCACAAAAACAACTAAAAAATGTTGTTTCTTATGTGATCCTTCATAAAACATCACATATTTTCCAACATAATTCAGGGTTTGGTTTGGTCTAAGTAAGCAGAGAAGTCCAGGCATCCAGTTTCCATGCAGATGTTTACATGAAGCTCATCATCTGATGATGAAACTTACTTTGTACCCAAGCAGCCCAACCAGAAATTGAAAGTGTACATGCATCAAGGGACGGAGCGCATCCCGTCAATAGGTCCAAAGTGCAATCGAGGCTAATCCCATGATCTTCTTATTTTCTTGTAGACCGAAGTTGAAAATCTGGCAGTATTTATTTTTGTGATTTTTTTTCCACTCTCAGCTGTCCTTCTCCTGTATTTGGGCCTGTTTGTTAATTTATTTCAATCATGTAAACAATATACACGTACATTTAGCAAAGAAAATCTGAGAAAAAAATACTATACAAAATAAAGTTAATACATTTCAATATTGCTTCTGTTCTGATTCAGTTACATGTCGAAAGGGAGAGGGAAGAAGTACACACTTATTTAATCCCACCCCTTTGCCATAAGTTATCAGTCAATATTTAGTCAGCTTCCTTACTGATATAATCTGTAATAAAAATTGTGAACAGATTTCTCATATAATATATACTATAATATCACATCATGAAGTTTTCTAAATAGTGACATTCACTTAATTTCAACATTTTCCCTTTTCTTTATAGCTCAAGAAGATCATATCTTTATAACTCTTTTTGAACTGTTTTATGTTTGGATATTGCTTCAATTTCATATTCAAACTGTTCCACAGCTTCACTCCATGCACAGAAACACAAAAGTTTTTTCCTGTTGTACGTACCTTCCCTGTTTTGAAGTTACAAAAACCCCTTAAATTATAACTTACTCTGAATATAATCTGGCAGTTCTTTATTTTTAGCTTTGAATATAATTTGTGCTGTTTGGAATTTCACTAGATCAGCAAATTTCAATATTTCAGACTGCAAAAATAGTGAGTTTGCATGTTCCCTGTAACCTGCATTGTGGATGATTCGAACTGCTTTTTTTTGTTGAAGAGTAAAAAGTGAATGTAATGTGGTTTAATAGTTGTTGCCCCAGACCTCTGCACAAAAGCTTAAGTATGGTGAAACCAATGAACAGTAGAAAATATGAAGTGATGTCCCGTGTGATACCTGCTTTGCCTTGTTTAGTATTGCAATGCTTCGTGATACTTTGGAATGAATGTATCTTACGTGAGCACTCCAGTTTTTCATCTATTATTACCCCCAGAAATTTATTTTCCCTGACTCTTTCAATATCAACACCATTTAGTTTAATCTTAGCATTGTATTTAAAGTACTATTTCCAAATAACATAATTTTAGTTTTATTCAAATTTAATGATAATTTGTTTTTATCAAGCCAGAACTTCACTTTACTTATTTCATTAGTCATATCATCCAATAAATTCTGCAGATCATCACCAGAGCAGAAGATGTTTGTATCGTCAGCAAAGAGAGCCATTTTTAATACTTTGGACAATTGTTTAAGTTGAAGAATTTTGGGCCCAAAACTGAGCCTTGGGGTACACCACAAGCAATGTCCATACATAAGGAGCAACCACCATTTAATTTCACAAACTGCTTACTTAAATAATTCAGGACCCAATTTAAAACTACCCCTTTGACACCATAACGTTCCAGTTTTCTTATTAATACATTATGATCTATAGTGTCAAATGCCTTTGTCAAGTCTTTGAATAACCCAGCCACATATTGCTTTTTGTCTATGGAATTTGGGATGTATTCTATTGAATTCTGCTTGATCCGTACTCTCAGTGAGTAGTTTATGTTTATCTATAAATTTTTCCAGTTGGTTGTTAAACAGTTTTTCAAGAATTTCTGAGAATTGAGGTAGTAAAGAGACCAGCCTGTAGTTTATGAAATGGTGTTTGTTGCCAGATTTGTATAGGGGTATCACTTTTTCTATTTTCATTCTGTCTGGAAATCGACTAGTTTGAAATGATAAATTACAGATGTACGTAAACGGTTTTATAATAGCCTTACTATATCTTTTAACCACTATCATATCAATATCAATTGGGTTCCGGCTTGAGTGAACGCTGGTGTGCCTGGCTACTGCTACTCACCGGTACATTTTCGATTATTTCGATTATTTGGATTCAGATTTGAATGAACAGGGACATTCACACTCAGGACCAGATTGATCTCTGCCAGGGATTGATTTGCAACGCTTGTCCTCAACATCTGCTATTTCAGCTGAATGTGCTCTGACGTCGTCTTCTCAGTGAGCTGCACTAGCTTAACTGTTTGAGCTATTTCAGCCTACCTGTTCGTCGCTCCGTCTGGCTCGGCTCCTTTTCCTCCACATAATCGAAGATGTGGCCCAAGATGTTCCTGAGCTGGTCGGCACTATTATGGATTCTCCTGACGCTCGCCTACCATCCTATGGCTGGTCTGTTCCGCTATACAGCCGCTGAGCTCCTGCACCTTCGCGAGCAGCTTTTGCTCCCGTCGCCGGCGGAGCTCCACTACCACCCAGACATCACTTTCCAGCCTCGCCGGAGATACATCCATCGTGGGTCCCGCAGGATTTTCCATAACTCCAATGGAACTAAATCGTTTTGGTCTACTACTCGCCGCCCTCGCAGGAAACCTGATCGGGCTGTCAACCACCAATCTCTAGCCCACCTGCCCAGGGCGCCGACCACGATTAGCAAAAAAGAAAATACTCAGTTTCGGTCTTCTAAACATTCGCTCACTGACAAATAAGGGGCCTCTCATCCAAGACCTCCTATCTGACCGTAAGTTTGACTTTTTCTGCTAAACTGAAACCTGGCAACAACCTGATGACTTTTCTCAGCTAAATGAATCTACTCCTCCGGGGTTTGTTTACCTTTCTAAACCTCGCTGCATAGGTCGTGGGGGTGGTCTCGCGATCTTCTTTCGCTAGCATTTGAATGTCCATCCATCCATCCATCCATTCGCTTCCGCTTATCCTTTTCAGGGTCGCGGGGGGCGCTGGAGCCTATCCCAGCTGTCATAGGGCGAGAGGCGGGGTACACCCTGGACAGGTCGCCAGTCTGTCGCAGGGCCAAAACACAGAGACAGACAACCATTCGCGCTCACATTCACTCGCACATTCACACCTAATGGCAATTTGGATTTTCCAATTAACCTATCCCCACAAGCCGTCCAAAGACTGCCTTTGGACGGTGGGAGGAAGCCGGAGTACCCGGAGAGAACCCACGCAAACACAGGGAGAACATGCAAACTCCACACAGAAAGACCCCGGACTGATGTTGGAATTGAACTCAGGACCTTCTTGCTGTGCGGCAACAGTGCTAACCACCGTGCCCATTGAATTGAATGTCCCGCCAATTAATCTTGATACCTTTAGTTCCCTTGAGTGCCTTGCATGTGAGCTGACTGGACCCATTCCCACCATCATAGCTACTGTATACCGCCCCCCCCCCCCCAAAACCTAACCCTGTCTTCCTCAGTGACTTTGCTAATCTACTAACCCATCTTTCATCTCTCTCCCCAAATGTGATCTTGGTGGGAAATTTCAACATTCATATGGATAATAATGACCGTCTGCTCACCAGAGACTTTTCCTCTTGTCTCGAAGGCTCTGAATTTAAACAATTTATCGACTTTGCCATTCACTCTAAAGGACACACCCTGGACTTGGTCTGCTGTTCTGGTCTTACTCCCTCGAATCTTTCTGCTACTGAAATCCCCATAACTGACCACTTCCTCCTTTCGTTTAACCTCACTCTCTGCTGCTCTTCTACCAAGCCAACCCGTCTCATCACGTTCCGCAACATCAACAACATTGATATGGACATTCTCACTACCAGTTTGGACAATGTTCAGATTCCAGACTTCTATTCTACTCCTGATGATGTGTTTTTGTATTATAATAATTGTCTACGCATTGTCCTTGATTCTCTGGCTCCTGTAAAAACCCACTCTGTTTCCTTTGCTCACTCTGCTGCCTAGTTTACCTCTGACCTCCGAGCATTGAAGGCCAAAGCTCGGCAGCTAGAGCGTAAATATTAGAAATCTATTATAACTGTTGATTCAGAAATCTATAAATACCATGTACTTCAGTATAAAGACTCCATCAGCAAGGCCAAACAAAGCTTCTACTCTGGTATTATCAGGTCTTATTAGGGTAATGCAAGGACTCTGTTTTCAGTTCCCAACAAACTAATTCAACCCCCCAACGCTTTACCATCATTCCGCTCTCGTCTATTGCCCGTCACCTCTGGTGTACCTCAAGGCTCAGTTTTAGGCCCTCTTCTCTTCATAACATACATCCTCCCTCTAGGTACCATTTTCCGCTAATTTGATCTTCAGTTTCACTGTTTTGCTGATGACACCCAGTTATATCTCTCTTGCAGACCTGATTCCTCCCTCCCACCCTCCTCCCTCACAGAATGTCTATCCGAGTTAAAATCCTGGTTTATCTCTAATTTTCTCAAGCTCAACGAGAATAAAACTGAAATCCTTCTTATTGGCACCAAATCCAACCTTTTGAAGGTGAACCATTTCTCACTCACCATCGAGAACTCCACAGTTTTCCCTTCTCCTCAGGTTAAGAGCCTTGGTGTCATCCTAGACAGTTCACTATCCCTTAAATCTCACATCAATAATCTCACCCGTTCTGCCTACTTCCATCTACGCAACATTAACAGATTGCTTCCTTCTCTTTCCACCCAGTCTACGTCCATTCTTGTCCACAGTCTTGTTACCTCCCGTATTGACTACTGCAATTCTCTTTTGCATGGTCTCCCCCAAAAATTCCCCCATAAGCTTCAACTGGTTCAGAACTCTGCTGCTCGCATTATCATCAGAACCCCTCCTACCAGCACATCACCTGTTCTTCAGGAACTTCACTGGCTCCCTGTGAAATTCCAGATAATATTCAAACTTCTGCTCACCTTCAAGGCCATTCATAACCTCGCTCCTCCTTACCTTTCTTACCTGTTAAGCAGTACCTGTTCTGCCCGTTCACTTCGATGTTCTTCTTCAATCCAGCTTGCTGTACCTTCTTTCCGCCTCACCACCATGGGAAGCAGAGCTTTCAGCTGCTCTGCTCCCAGACTGTGGAGCTCTCTACCCCCAAATATAAGCAACATTGGTTCTCTCCCACAGTTTAAATCCCAACTCAAAACCCATCTGTTCAAATCTGCATATTCACTGTGAATCCACTGTTAGTTAATTTTATCCTGTGCTTTTTGTTTTATTGTTCTTATTTTGACATTGTTTTATTATGTTTTGATCCTATTGTAAAGTGTCCTTGGGTGACTTGAAAGGTGCTCATAAATAAAATGTATTATTATTATTATTAATATCAGTACAATCCAAAGATTGCCACAACCTCCATATTATATTCTTCACGGTCATTACAAATTAAATACTTGGGATAGTTTTCTTGTCCAGCCCCACATTTTATAACACTGTTCAGTATTTCCCATAAACTTTTAATATTATTTCTATTTATATCTAATTGCTTCTTATAGTATTCCTTTTTACTATATTTAAGTATATTAATTAACTTATTTTTATATCTTTTGTATCTGATTTCAGCATCTTCAGTTCTCTTTCTTAAGAAATCTCTGTATAGAGCATTTTTCTTTATAGAGGCATTTTGCAGACCTTTTCTTATCCATGGACAGCCCATATATTTATGTTTCCTACTATATCGCTTTATTGGACAGTTGGTATTATACAATAATGTAAACATTCTAAGGAATTCATTATACGCACTATGAACGTCTTGTTTCTGATATATTTCACCCTAGTTCTGTTTCATTAAATTTTTTTTCAATGCATTGACTCTTTCTTCTGTTCTTGCTTGTCTGTACTCTTTTTTACTGTCCACTTTATTGATCTTGTAATTCCTATCATAGATGGTAAAAATTGGAAGATGGTCACTTATGTCTTTAATCAGGAGTCCACTTACAGTCTTATTTTTAATGTCATTTGTAAAAATGTTGTCTATGCACAATGTGATGTGATCCTGGTAGTCTAGTAATTTTTCTGCATTTTGGATGTGAAGGAGCTTTACCTCCACAGGCGTGTGCTGCTGAACTTGGGGAGCCGCTACAACGAGTCTTCAATCTCAGTCTGCGACTGGGGAGAGTGCCCGCCCTATGGAAGACATCCTGCATCGTCCCGGTCCCCAAAAGGAACCGGCCCAATGAGCTGAATGACTTCCGACCGGTGGCACTGACATCACATCTTATGAAGACTCTAGAGCGGCTCTTCCTCAACCTCCTCCGACCACAGGTACAACATGCCCAGGACCCACTACAGTTCGCCTACAAGGCGGGTGTCGGAGTGGAGGATGCCATCCTGTACCTCCTGCATAGAGCCCACTCACACCTCGATGGGGGAAAAGGCACGGTCAGGATCCTGTTTCTTGACTTTTCCAGTGCCTTTAATACCATCCGGCCCTGTCTGCTCCAGGAGAAACTGAACAGGATGGAGGTGGACCCCTGCCTGGTGGCTTGGATCTCCGACTACCTCACCGACAGGCCACAGTACGTCAGGCTAAAGGACATCACGTCTGACACTGTGGTCAGCAGCACAGGAGCACCACAGGGAACTGTGCTGTCCCCTCTTCTCTTCACCCTGTACACCTCTGACTTCTGCTACAACTCTGAATTATGCCACATTCAGAAGTTTGCAGACGACACAGCCATCATGGGGTGTATCTGGGATGACCAGGAAGAGGAGTACAGAAGTCTGGTGAGGAACTTTGTCGCATGGAGTCACACAAACCACCTGCAACTCAACACCTCAAAGACTAAGGAACTGGTTGTGGACTTTGGGAGGTCCAGAGCAGGTCCACTGCCGGTTCAGATAGAGGGGGAGGAGGTGGAGGTGGTCAACAAGTACAAGTACCTCGGGCTGTGGGTGGACAATAAACTGGACTGGTCATGCAACACAGAGCACCTGTACAAAAAAGCCCAAAGCCGACTGTACTTCCTCAGGAGGCTGAGGTCTTTTAACATCCGCAGGAAGCTCCTGAGGATGTTTTACCAGTCGGTGGTTGCTGGAGTACTGTTCTATGCTGTGGTGTGCTGGGGGAGCAGCACAGCAAAGAAGGACTCATCCAGGCTGGAAAAACTGATCAGGAAGGCTGGCTCTGTGGTCGGCATGAAGCTGGACACTCTGGTGTCAGTGGCAGAGAAAAGGACACTAAAGAAACTGCTGGACATTATGGACAATGCTAGGCATCCTCTGCACACGGCCATAAACAACCAGAAGAGTCTGTTCAGTGACAGGTTGCTTCTCCCAAAGACAAGAACCAACAGACTTAAAAACTCCTTTGTCCCACACGCCATCAGACTGTTTAACTCCTCTCTGGAGGGGAGAGGGAGGGGAAACAGGAGGACAAAGGAGGGGGGAACAACTAAGCTGTAGTGCCTCTTCTCTTCACTGTGCAATTACCTTTTGTGCAATACTTTTGTTAATAATCAGCGGTGCAATAGACCTCAATACTTTAAATGTGCAATTCACTTGTATTTTTATTTTTATTTTTATTTTTATTCCTATTTATTCTATTTATCCCCTTTGTATATTTTATCTATATATGTCTTTGTATTTATATATGTGTGTGTATATATATATATATATATATAATATTCTTAACTCTGTAACTTCTGTCGGTGCTGTGCTTTTTGGAAAACAAATTTCCCAGAGGAACCCACCCGAGGGATTAATAAAGTTTTATCTTATCTTATCTTATCTTATCTTACAAGTTCAAGGATACTTTTCTGCTGCAACCTGATAGTGGAAATTTCCTCCATTAAGAAGTAAAGAGACCTTTTAATGTCCCCGACTTCCTCAGCTGACGGAGTCCTCTTCAGCCCCATTGTATCTGGTTCCACTGGTAGCAGGTTCAGTCAGCTGTTTCCTCGGTCAGCTGTTAGCTTTCTCAGCTGTTAGCCTGGTAGCTTGTTGGCTAGCCTGCAATTACCTCTTTAACTTTGATAATCCAGTCCAATATCCTGTATCAGAGTCATACAGTTATAACAGTCATGATTCTGTTTTTGAATGGATGTCCAAGGTGTAGTTTATACACTGGAGTAAGTATCTTGTTTGCACTAAAGAGGTTTGACATTAATGTCATAGACGGTTGCAGACGGAGACGGGAAACTCAAAAACACTGAAAGGCAAATAATGCAAAACTTTACTGGGACATATATAAACTAAACATACGAAGAGGCACACGGGGGAAACGCACAGCCATGAGGGAGAATGCAACACTATACTTAGGGAGATAGCGGCAAACACAAAGTACAATGACGAGGGAACAGAAGACACATAAGGAACGCAAGACCGACACATGAGTTTGACAGAGAAGTGGAGGAAAGGTAGATTAGAGGGAGCGAGGGAACGAGAGGAGACATGAGAAACATAACAGGCAGGGGGTAAGAGAGTGAAACATGAGGAGGGAAGCAAGACACAATAACTCACAACATATATAAACACAGACACACACAGAGACACAGAGGCCAAAGACACAAGAGGGAATCTGATCATCAAGACGCTAAACAGGGAATATAAGAAACTCAAAACAGAATAACTAAGACTGCAAATGAACCAGAGTATGAACTATGATACAAAGTAACACTAAAACATGTGGTGGCAGATTTCTTTTCTCATGTATTAATCACATATTTAATCATATCACATTAGTTATAGTAATATCACTTTCTCACTTTACTATAGTAAGAGCACTCCCATCACCAGTTTACATGCATGTGGAAAGTTAACACAGTGAGGCCGTTGTAATGAGAGACGTTAAACAGATAGTGAGGCTCCTTCTGCTTATCAGGGATGTAAATTCTTAGGTGATGGCTAAGCAGAAAACAAGGTCATAATTCTCTCTGTGAGGGAGGGGGTATAGCCCCCCCCAATGAGAGGGGCCAACATGTAAGAGTTTGAGGAATGTTCTTTGTCTGTGTCTCTGTATATGCTATATAAGATGTAACGGTGGTGGCCACATTTCAGAGATGGTCCTGGTGTTTCACTGGGATGCTCTCTCCACATTGTGTTTATTAAACCCACTTCAAATCAAGCTCACTGGGTGTGTTGCAGGTTATTGTTAACATTGCCATGACAATTTGGCGTCACGAACAGGATTCCTCACGTGAGTTTCGCTGAATCGCAGGTATGCGGTGACTGGCCATCCTGGGGGAAAATAGTCCCAGTCCCACCGTTCTTTTGTTTTCAAAAAAGGGGGAACCGCTAGAGGCCTTCAGCGACTCACACATGCAGGAATTTAACGAACTATGAGGAAAGAAATGGGAAAAGAATCTGCAACAGTGAGCTGTTTTGATTTGGGGGGAGTTTTCAAGCGGACCACAAAAAGGGAAAACCTCAAAAAAACGACGCCTAAATTATGGATTGTCGTGGGAAGGACTTTTCTGTCCTTGGGAAGGACTCTTCTGTCTTTGGGTTTATGGTTTTTAGCACTTTGTACCGAAGCAAAGGCTGCAGAGGGGACGCCCGGCTGCAATGGGTGCTGAGCTCAGCAAAGCGGCTACAGGAGCCGTGGGGAGGTTGTGTCCCTGGAGGGGGTCTGGGTGAAAACTCCAAATGGGTGAAGTATGTGTTGTGTAAGAGAAAGATGTTGACAGGAATAAGAGTTTTGTTTGTTTGTTTGTAGTTTTTTTTAAAGTTGTTGTTGCTTTTGTTGTTTTCTTTTTCTTTCTTTTTTTTTGTTTTTGTTTTGGATGGACCACTGGGAGGGAAACCTCAGGAATACGACACCTAATTTCAGGACTGTTGTGGGAAGGACTCTGTCCTTAGTTTCTGGTGTTTAACACTTTTGCACCATAAGGAAAAGGCTGGACGGCGAACACGCTTGTCCACAAAGCTGAGATCAGCAGTACGGCCACCTCCAGGTGGTCCGGGCAAATCCAGGTTTTGATTGGATGATTTTTTTTTCTCTTTCAGAAATATGGGAAAGAATACGTACAGTATGAAGTGTGTAGAAACTGAGGAATGCAGTTTCACTTGGTGTTCGCTCGCTCTGTGGTATAGTACCACTTCCTGTTCCTGCTCAAACACAGTGGTGTTTCTGAGTAGCTTATTTGCTTAGCAGTTTAATTAACAACTTTTAAATACATTCTTTTTTCATAGTATAATCTTCACGTGCTTCATCCGAAGCACACTTTCTGTGTACTCACTACCTAATTTATAGCCAAAGTATTCACTCACTGTCTCTGTACTGTTTCGCTAGCTTAGCTCGTAGCCGACTCGTTAGCACCATGGCTACTTCACCTGTCCCTCCTGCACTTTCTTGCTCATTGTGTCAGATGTTTAGTTACTCCTCGGCCTCCTTTAACAGTAATGATATCTGTAACAAATGTAGCATATTTGCAGCTCTGGAGGCCAGGATTACTGAACTGGAGACTCGGCTTCGCACCCTTCACTCACCCTTAGCTAGCCAGGCCCCTGTAGCTGGTGCAGCCGAAGATAGCGTAGGCCCCGCTAGCTGTTCCCCGGCAGATCCCAAGCAGCTGCGGAAAGAGGGCGGCTGGGTAACGGTGAGGAGGAAGCATAGTCCTAAACAGAAGCCCCAGGTACACCACCAACCCGTTCATGTGTCTAACCGTTTTTCCCCACTCGGTGACACACCCGCTGGGGGTCAAACTCTGGTAATTGGTGATTCTGTTCTCAGACATGTGAAGCTAGAGACACCGGCAACCATAGTCAATTGTCTTCCAGGGGCCAGAGCAGGCGACATTGAAGGAAATTTAAAACTGCTGGCTAAGGGTAAACGTAAATTCAGTAAAATCATAATTCACGTCGGCAGTAATGACACCCGGTTACGCCAATCGGAGGTCACTAAAATCAATATTGAATCGGTGTGCAACTTTGCCAAAACAATGTCGGACTCTGTAGTTTTCTCTGGTCCCCTCCCCAATCAGACCAGGAGTGACATGTTTAGCCGCATGTTCTCCTTAAATTGCTGGCTGTCTGAGTGGTGTCCCAGAAATGATGTGGGCTTCATAGATAATTGGCAAACCTTCTGGAGGAAAACTGGTCTTGTTAGGAGAGATGGCATCCATCCCACTTTGGATGGAGCAGCTCTCATTTCTAGAAATATGGACAAATTTATTAAACCCCTCAAAATATGACTATCCAGAGTTGGGACCAGGAAGCAGAGTTGCAGTCTTACACGCCTCTCTGCAGCTTCCCTCCTCCTGCTACCCCCCCAAAAACCCATCTCCATAGAGACTGTGTCAGCTTCCAAAATGACAAAAAACAAACTAAAAACCAGCAACAAACAACTTAAACATAAACAATTACAAAGAAAGAACAATACAGTATCCACACCTGAACCAAAGAGTAAAACAGTGAAATGTGGATTATTAAATATTAGGTCTCTCTCCTCCAAGTCTCTGTTAGTACATGACTTAATAATTGATCAACAAATTGATTTACTCTGCCTTACAGAAACCTGGTTGCAGCAGGATGATTATGTTAGTTTAAATGAATCAACACCCCCGAGTCATTCTAACTACCAGAAATCTCGAAGCACAGGTCGAGGGGGCGGTGTGGCAGCAATTTTTCACACCAGTCTATTAATTAATGAAAGACCAAGACAGACTTTTAATTCATTTGAAAGCCTGATGCTTAACATTGTCCACCCCAGCTGTGAAACTCAGAAACCAGTCTTACTTGTTATCATCTACCGTCCACCTGGGCCTTACACAGAGTTTCTGTCTGATTTCTCAGACTTTATATCTAATTTAGTTCTGAGCTCAGATAAAATAATTATTGTGGGTGATTTTAACATCCACGTAGATGCTAAAAATGAAAGCCTCAACATGGCATTTAATCTGTTATTAGACTCAATTGGTTTCTCTCAAAATGTAAAAGAACCCACCCGCCACTTTAATCACACTCTAGATCTTGTTTTAACATATGGCATAGAATCTGAACATTTAACAGTGTTTCCTGAAAACCCTCTCCTGTCTGATCATTTCTTGATAACATTTACATTTACAATAATTGATTACGCAGCAGTGGAGAGTGGACTTTATCAAAGTAGATGTCTTTCTGAAAGCGCTGTAACTAAGTTTAAGAATATAATCCACCCACTGTTATCATCGTTAATGCCCTGTACCAACACAGAGCAGAGCAGCTATCTGAACGCTACCCCAACAGAGGTCGATTATCTTGTTAATAATTTCACCTCCTCACTACGTACGACTCTGGATACTGTAGCTCCAGTGAAAACTAAGGTCTCTAATCAGAAGTACCTGACTCCGTGGTATAATTCTCAAACACGTACCCTAAAGCAGATGACTCGTAATCTGGAGAGGAAATGGCGTGTCACAAATTTAGAGGATCATCATTTAGCCTGGAGAAATAGTTTGTTGCTTTATAAGAAAGCCCTTCGCAAAGCCAGAACAGCTTACTACTCATCACTGATTGAAGAAAATAAGAACAACCCCAGGTTTCTCTTCAGCACTTTAGCCAGGCTGACAAAAAATCAGAGCTCTTTTGAGCCAACCATCCCTTTAACGTTAACTAGTAATGACTTCATGAACTTCTTCACAAATAGAATTTTTATCATTAGAGAAAAAATTACCAATAATAATCCCACAGATGTAATATTATCTACAGCTACTCTTAGTACCATTGATGTTAAGTTAGACTCTTTTTCTCCAATCGATCTTTCTGAGTTAACTTCAATAATTACTTCCTCCAAACCATCAACGTGTCTTTTAGACCCCATTCCTACAAAACTGCTCAAAGAAGTCCTGCCATTGATGAATTCTTCGATCTTAAATATGATCAACCTATCTCTAATAATCGGCTATGTACCACAGGCCTTCAAGGTGGCTGCAGTTAAACCTTTACTCAAAAAGCCATCTCTAGACCCAGCAGTCGTAGCTAATTATAGGACAATCTCCAGCCTTCCTTTCATATCAAAAATCCTTGAAAGAGTAGTTGTCAAACAGCTAACAGATCATCTGCAGAGGAATGGTTTATTTGAAGAGTTTCAGTCAGGTTTCAGAGCTCATCACAGCACAGAAACAGCTTTAGTGAAGGTTACAAATGATCTTCTTATGGCCTCTGACAGTGGACTCATCTCTGTGCTTGTCCTTCTTGACCTTAGTGCAGCATTCGATACTGTTGACCATAATATCCTATTAGAGCGATTAGAACATGCTGTAGGTATTACAGGTATTGCACTGCAGTGGTTTGTATCATATCTATCTAATAGACTCCAATTTGTGCATGTAAATGGAGAGTCTTCTTCACACACTGAGGTTAATTATGGAGTTCCACAGGGTTCAGTGCTAGGACCAATTCTGTTTACATTATACATGCTTCCCCTAGGCAGCATCATTAGAAGACATAGCATACATTTTCACTGCTATGCAGATGACACCCAGCTCTATCTGTCCATGAAGCCAGATAACACACACCAATTAGTTAAACTGCAGGAATGTCTTAAAGACATAAAGACCTGGATGGCCACTAACTTTCTGCTTCTTAATTCAGATAAAACTGAGGTCATGGTACTCAGCGCTGAAAAGCTTAGAAATATGGTATCTAACCAGATTCTTACTCTGGATGGCATTACCTTGGCCTCCAGTAACACTGTGAGGAATCTTGGAGTCATTTTTGACCACGATATGTCCTTCAACGCACATATTAAACAAATATGTAAGACTGCGTTCTTCCATTTGCGCAACATCTCTAAAATTAGAAATATCCTGTCTCAGAGTGACGCTGAAAAACTAGTTCATGCATTTATTACTTCCAGGCTGGACTACTGCAATTCATTATTATCAGAATGTCCAAAAAACTCACTGAAAAGCCTTCAGCTAATCCAAAATGCTGCAGCAAGAGTCCTGACAGGGACTAGAAAGAGAGAGCATATTTCTCCTGTTTTGGCTTCCCTTCATTGGCTTCCTGTTAAATCCAGATTTGAATTCAAAATCCTGCTCCTCACATACAAGGTCTTAAATAATCAGGCCCCATCTTATCTTAATGACCTTGTAGTATCATATCACCCTATTAGAGCACTTCGCTCCCGCTCTGCAGGCCTACTTGTTGTTCCTAGAGTATTTAAAAGTAGAATGGGAGGGAGAGCCTTCAGTTTTCAGGCCCCTCTTCTGTGGAACCAGCTTCCAGTTTGGATTCGGGAGACAGACACTATCTCTACTTTTAAGATTAGGCTTAAAACTTTCCTTTTTGCTAAAGCATATAGTTAGGGCTGGACCAGGTGACCCTGAATCCTCCCTTAGTTTTGCTGCAATAGATGTAGGCTGCCGGGGGATTCCCATGATGCATTGAGTTTTTCCTTTCCAGTCACTTTCTCGCTCACTATGTATTAACAGACCTCTCTGTATTGAATCATATCTGTTATTAACCTCTGTCTCTCTTCCACAGCATGTCTTTTATCCTGTCTTCCTTCTCTCACCCCAACCGATCGCAGCAGATGGCCGCCCCTCCCTGAGCCTGGTTCTGCCGGAGGTTTCTTCCTGTTAAAAGGGAGTTTTTCCTTCCCACTGTCGCCAAAGTGCTTGCTCATAGGGGGTCATATGATTGTTGGGTTTTTCTCTGTATCTATGAAGCGCCTTGAGGCGACTTTTGTTGTGATTTGGCGCTATATAAATAAAATTGAATTGAATTGAATTGAATTGAATCCCTAATTTAAATATAAGACTTGTATTTAATATTTGAATGAAAAACGGCTCCCTGATGTTTCGAACCCTGAACTGTAACCATCTCCAGCTGCTGCTTGTTCGTGTGTCCCTGTGCCTTCAGTTTGTATTCAATAAGTGGCTCTATAGAGTTGAGTTAGGCTGACTGACTTTGTTATAATATCCCATTTCTTTATCTTGATAAACTCTTCGGTTGCTTTTGCTTTGGCCCATTATCCAATCATGTTCGCTCTCACTCATCAGAATTCACACGACGTCTATCAGCAGTAACACAGATACCTGAAAGCCCTGAATTAAAGCTGAAGATCTGCACTTCAATCATATATTCAGTGTTTGTCAGTTGATTTTAAATCAAAGTCAACTGTCACTGACAAACAAACTGTGCATCTAATTGTATATAAACATGCACCTGCAGCAGAGCATGTTTAATGCATTGGTTATTAGACACAGTGTGTGTTTTCTGTCTCATACAGGCTCAGTTAGGCCTTACTGAGGCGGAGCTGAAGGAGCTCATCAGTGAGAGAGAGAGAAAAGAGATAAAGGTGAGTGATGTGGTGTCAACACGACTGCAGGATCGTATGTGTTTATTCTCTCACACGTGCACTTTGTTTGTTTGTTTTGTTAAGATAGCATGCTACATTGTTCCAGGAGCCAATCAGAGAGCAGAGATCTTTAGCTGACACTTAAAAACTGTTTGTATTCATGTGGCCGAGCTGCTCATGTTTAATGAAATCAGAAAAGAAAATGACAGAATAGATACACTTTCGTTTGTCACATTTTGCATTTATGTTTGTCTCTGAATTCTTCTTTTCTACTTTTCCGCTGGTTGCTGTTCGTGCTTTAATCAGGATACTGCAGAGAGGGAGACGGATGGAGCCGTTTGTGCTTTTTCCAAGCTGATCTCCAGCGTGGAGCACTGCCAAGCTGAAGTCTTGGAGGTGACCAACTACAGAGACAATCATACTATTTTTGTCTCAAAGCAGACGAGACATTTGTCGGCATATTTGTGAACACACGCTTTCTGTGGCACCCAGGTGATAGAGATGACTCTTCGAGCGGCAGAGCGCAGAGCTCAGAGCGTGCTGAGAGAGCTGGAAGAAGAAATAGCTGAGCTCAAACGCAGGAGCTCAGCACTGAGTCAGCTGGCTCTGTCTGAGGACTACATCTTCTTTCTCAAGGTATGAAGAAATAATGAAATGAGGCACCAGATAAAATAATACAGACGTTTGCAGTGCTCCACTAGTTACTCTCAGAAAGTAGCTATAAGTCCAGTTAAGGAATATACTGACGAGGTGAGAACTGAGATGCAGAGATGTGAAACCCTGGATCAGGATTACTCATCTTGCTAGAGGCACTCGCTGCTGGGAGACATGAACATGTCTTCTCCACTCTCCACTCTACTCCTGATGCTTTTATGTTATTGTTTGCATAAAACTACCAAATGATTGTCAGAGAATTGTGAGAGCCACGGTTACTAATGGTACTAAAAGCTGGGGCGCCCCGGTCACGCTCACAGCACAGTTCGGTATAAGCAGCGTTTGTTAGGGTGCAGACACGTGACCAGGGAGGAGAGGGCTGTAGAGGTGCTCGTGGTGGCAACAGCAACGAGTGAATGAAGCTGATGAGCATCGCCCATTCAGTTGCTAGAGGTTGCTGTTAGTCAGTGGGAAATTTCTTCCTCAAGCCTTGGACCAGTCGACCAGTCATTAGAAAAGAAGCATCCCCAACGAGCTGGCAAAAAGTTTGTGATTCATTTGGTCAGCAGCGTATTGTAGCACTGTAGTTCACTGGAATCGACAGATTCTCTGAGCTGAAGTGAAACAAGAACAAAGGGAAGATTTAAACGAAATGTTGTGTCTTTTGAAACACATCGGCTGTGGCTGAGGCACGACTTTTCTGGTTTGTGCCACACCTTATACTCCTGCTCAGCCAGTAGGTAGTCAGTAGCAATCTGCTAGCAACCAAAGCATTTAGTGGGAGGTTTTTGGTGCAAACTCCAGGAACCACTGCCAACTACCTTTCCAGCAGAAACTACTGATGTTTCCAGATGTAATCTGCAGTGAGGGGAGGGAGTGCATGGACGAGAGTCTGGAAACAAGCAGATATGTTCTGGAGAGACGAGAGAATGAAGGTTCGAGTTCAATGAGAGGGAGACAGGTGAACATGTAAGGAGTACATGGATGAGTTTGAAGGACGGTGCATGAGAGAGGTGCAGAAGAGAGTGCAGCAGGGTGGACCTTTTCCTAAACCGCCGATGAAAATGAAATCGATGATTACTGGAATTTGTTATTTGGTAAATGGACTGATTCTTATATAGCGCTTTTCTACTCTCACTTGGCCCTAAGTAACTGGAATTTGGCTACTTTGAGCATATAGTATGATTAACATGATATGTAACATAGACTGTATGTCTTTATGACATTCCTATCCCCCTGCAGACGTTCCCTTCCCTGTCTGCACCTCCGCCGGCTAAGAACTGGTCCGGAGTCTCTGTGTCATCTCAGCTGACGTCAGGTGTGATTCTCAGGTCCGTCAATCAGATGATGGAGCAGTTTCACAAAGAGCTGCGAGTACTGCCAGAAATCTGTAAGTCTTCATTCCCACCTCAAGTTAAACTGGGCAGTAAAGTCATGTTGAAGATTCAAAAGAGCAAATAGTGTCTGTAAACCTTTGCAACTCAGTGGAACGTCTGTACAACAGCAACGTAGCCAAAAAAAGACCATCCACCAAGTTCAAACTCTGCATGATCATGTTTTCATTAACAAACATCAAATATTAACTGAACATTACAAAAATGTGTCTCTCCGTACTGGTAGGTCAGCAATCGTCATCAATCCAGTCGTTATCTAAACCCAACCTGAGTAAGTGTTTTAATGACAGCTTCTTTACATGCTAATATTCTTCTTCTAATAAATGACTTGAAGAAAATGTCAACAAGTTAATTTATCACATTTTCTTTGCAGAGGTTAGGAGGGTTCAAGAATATGCAGGTATGGACTTAAATCCTTTTAGCGTTTACTTTTGTTTGAGCCCCGAGCTACACTGGCAGGTTTTTAGAAACTTTCAAAGACGTTTTGGCATTTACAGTTTACCGGACATCATTCATCTTTAACCCGAACTCAAGTCAAGTCAGCTGTTACAGGATGGAGGAACTAACCATTGCTCTATCACTGTATCTGTCAGTCGACATCACTTTGGATCCCACCACAGCCCACCCACGTCTCACCGTCTCAGCAGATGGGAAGAGGGTTTACTGTGGAGATCGCCATCAGGTGGTACCAGACAACCTGAAACGCTTTGACCGGGTAGTGTGTGTGCTGGCCAACCAGGGCTTCAACTCAGGGCGCCATTACTGGGAGGTAAACAATACGGAAACAAGCTCTTTTAGTTTAAACTCTCAGTCTCTACAAACAAAGCAGTCCATCTGATGGGGACGTGGAGACATGAGCAAGGAGAGCTTTATGACATCTTGAGTTTAGTGAGAAGATTTTATGTTTCTTTTTGATAAATTACTGATTAATTTGTGTTTTTAATTTCTTTCTTTAACATATGGGGGATCTCCCATCATAACTGGAAAACTATGGCATCCACATTAAAGATCAAAGCGCACTGCAAATTCGGTGTCCAATGTCTAAATTAATCATTACCACAATGTCCTCTTTCAGGTGGAGGTAGGGGGGAAGACTGATTGGGACCTCGGCGTGGCCAGTCGGTCCATCAACCGTAAGGGTAAAATCACCGTGAGCCCCGCCCATGGATACTGGTTTCTCAGCCTTCGGGATCACTCCGAGTTCGCCTTCAGAACAGAACCATCGACCAACTTGACGGTTCCCATCAGACCGTCCCGGGTGGGAATCTATGTCGACTATGACAAGGGACTGTTGTCCTTCTACAACGTAGATGCCAAAGTGCTAATGTTTACATTCACAGATAGTTTTTCTGACACCATCCATCCGTTCTTCAGCCCCTGTACAAATAAATCGGGACGCAATGAGGCTCCACTAATCATCTGTCCTGTTGCGATGACAGAATGAAACTATATCAACTGCTTCAAGACTTGGATACAGAAACATCTGCAACTAATAACTGATCATTTTATTCTTTGCAGCACATCCATCCATCCATTCGCTTCCGCTTATCCTTTTCAGGGTCACGGGGGGCGCTGGAGCCTATCCCAGCTGTCATAGGGCGAGAGGCGGGGTACACCCTGGACAGGTCGCCAGTCTGTCGCAGGGCAAACACACAGGGACAGACAACCATTCGCACTCACATTCACTCGCACATTCACACCTATGGGCAATTTGGATTATCCAATTAACCTATCCCCACAAGCTGCATGTCTTTGGACGGTGGGAGGAAGCCGGAGTACCCGGAGGGAACCCACACAAACACGGGGAGAACATGCAAACTCCACACAGAAAGACCTGATGGTGGAATTGAACTCAGGACCTTCTTGCTGTGCGGCAACAGTGCTAACCACCGTGCCACCGTGCTGCCCACTCTTTGCAGCACAATAAAGAAGAATATGGCCTTTGGTTAGCATATGCTAAAGCTGCCATTGTGATTAATGTTGGCAGAAAATGTGAAATTCTTTCTGGAAAATACGGACATCCGTCAAACTAAAGATGAGCGAGGCTATCTGGCCTGCTTTCAGCCTCAGCGGCCTGCATTACCGATGGCATGGAGTCACATGTGGATTTGGCAGTTTACACTTCTGGAAAGGCACACTTACTACATCATGAAACAAGAGCCAGGACTGTTATATCAGAAAGTGCTCTCCTCGGCCGTCAGACATTTAGAGACTGCTGCACAAAAAGAAACACTTCATTGTGTTCCTAAAGTTGGACTTTAGGATTTCTTTTAGGATGTGTTGCTGTCATCACATTAAAAATGGGAAAATACTTTCCTTAAAACATTTACAATGGCCATATTTTGGTCATGAATCAGTGTGTGTGTTGGTATGTCTGGACTACATTTTGTATGTGTGCTCTGTGCCTTTAAGAGTCTCTGCAGTCTCTCCTTTTTCTGCTGCCGCTGTCTCCGGCAGACCTGTCCTCAGCTGCCCAAGTCATAGTCTTTAATCCCTGTGTGTGTCCTGACAACAGCGAGGATAGTGTATAGTACTGTAAATAGCTTTGTCCATTTGTAAACAGCACTGAAGCCCATTTACTCGTGTACGTTTTCTCTTGTTTATTAAATTTGGGGGTTTGGGGTAGCGCTTGTCCTCGTCTAGTTTAGGTAGCACTTCTTTGGAAAAGCTTGTTTCCTTTGTAACTTTGGCTGATTTTGGTTCACCCTGGAGTTTCTGCTTTCAGTTTTGGTACGACTGATGTAGCAATAAACCTCACCTTTATCTGTGACGTGGCTGTTTCTGACTTTGGGGACCAGGGCACCTTTTTTTAACCCTTGTGTTGCGCTCCTGTACCCCCAGAGCGACAATATGTTCTCTGTGTTAATGTCCTATTCTGTGTTCTACTGATGAATCATTTGCGAGTAGTTTTTGAATGAGGGTTTTACACATATGTGATTCACTGATGTAAGGATGATGTTTGCCACCTCTGTCACTGTTCGTGATTATTGTTTTTGTCTTTATAAATTCTTAGATTAATTAAATAAGTATAATTGATGTGATTTGATCATTATTATGTGATTATGAATATAATTTGATTCTGCTTTTGCTTTTCTTCTTTAAAATACTTTTAAAAACTTCAGCAACTAAAAGACTAAATTGTGGACATTTCCTTTCTAACCCTTAGTGAAGGTAAGAATTTGAGCATTAACCAGTTTTAGTGTGAATAGCTCTTACTGGTTACAGGCCCGTGTGACCTACTGTCCCTACTGTGACCCAAAAATGAACCCAGTTAATTACCGGTTGGTTAATTACCAAGCTGCCAAAGCAGGGACGGCACTCGGAAAGTGGGGCAGTGAGAGCCGAGCGAGCCCCCTCACCCACATCTGCTCCATCTGAACTCTGCACTGGCTGCTGGGTGATGCTCGCAGGATCAGGCATTAGGACTCCAGTCCAGACTTCCTGTACAGGGCGCTGGTCAGAGGTCGACGTACTGTGGGAATGCTCTCTCTGTTATGCAGATAAAAAGGATCTACTTGTCGTAGTTATCTTAGCGACTTCAAACATGTCTTTGTCATTTCTTTGTTCCTCTCTGTGACACGTGACAAGCATGGTTCACAATTCAATTCAAGATGGCGCCGAGGACAGCAACCTCGGTACTGCGCTCCCTCGCACTTTTCTTGTTTCTGCAAAATTCTCAGTAAGTAAAGTGAAATAGTTTGACAAGATTTGCACCTCAGTGCGGATTGAAGAACAGCTGGTGGAGATTTAACATATCTTAAATTAAGAACTTTGGACATCGAAGTCAAGAAACTTTATTAGCTAGCAGCAACATTAGCCAACATTAGTTACCATCAGCTGCTATCTCGCCAGTTAAATAAAAGAAGAAAGGACCCCTGGACTGGAATGGCTGGTTAAGACAAATATTTTATAGAAGTTTCACGAGTAACACAAACTAAAGACAGTATGCCACCCAAGAAAGGCCCAACACCAGAGGAGGTCGAGGACATTAAAACCTCCCTCGGAGCACTGTGCGGAGACGTGGCCGCAGTCAGGGCGCAGCAGGAGCTGCTTCTGGGGCTTTTGGAGGAGGTAAAACAGCTACGCCTCCAAAATGCCGAGAAGGACAGACGAATTATGGATCTCGAGCGGCGGGTGGATGAGCTGGAGCAGTACACCCGTACGAACGACGTGGTCATTAGCAGTATAAAAATCAAGCCGCGCTCGTACGTGCGCGCGGTGGCCGGAAGCGTCGGGGAGCCCAGCGACGAGGAGACCCGCTCGGTGGAGCAACAGGTGGCCTCCTTCCTCCAAAGCAAGGGGATAGAGATGGACCTGGAGCACGTAGAAGCATGTCACCCACTGCCCAGGAGGAGTGACAGACCGCCGGCCGTCATCATGAGATTCGTCAATCGGAAGAACAAGGTCGCACTGCTGAAACAAGGACGCAAACTGAAAGGCACGGACGTTTTATATCGGACACCCAGTTCAAGTATTGACACTTTTTATGAATGGATAGAAAAAATGTTTGCTTCGGTGAACCAAAAATTACTATTCATCTGTGGTGATTTTAATATTGATTTGCTAAACCCAACAAGGTTAAAAGCCATTGATGACTTTACTGACACGATGTACAGCTTATCACTATATCCAACAATAACAAAGCCAAGCAGAATAACATCACATAGCGCCACTATTATTGACAACATTTTTACTAATGTCATGGATTTCCAAATTAATAGTGGCCTGCTTGTCTGTGACATAACTGACCACTTACCAGTTTTTACTTTGTGTGACTGTGATTTAAAAAAAATAGATACCAAGATTACGATAGCAAAGCGAACAATAAATGAAGAAGCAATTCATGCCTTTAATTTCGATTTAGCACAACAAGATTGGAGTTCGGTGTATGAAGAGTCAGATGTGGACAAGGCTTATGACAATTTCCTAGATATTTTCACTATGTTGTACAATAAACATTGTCCTGTAAACGAACACAAGACAAAGAAAAAAAAGATAAAAAGTCCTTGGCTCACAAAAGGAATTATCAATGCTTGCAAAAAGACAAACAATCTGTATAAACAGTTCATCAAAATAAAAACAAAAGAAGTGGAACAAAGATATAAAGCATATAGAAATAAATTGACTGATATTATAAGAACGAGTAAACAACTTTATTATAGAAGAAGATTATATGAAAATAAAAACAATATAAAAGGAACTTTGGATGTGTTAAATAACTTAATTAAACAAGGATCTTCTGGAACATTATATCCTGAATGTTTCATTGATGCAAATGGTGAAAATCTCAACATGAGTAACATTGTAGATGGGTTCAATAAATTTTTTATAAATATTACTGAACTAGCAGCGAAAACATCAGTAATATAAAATCAAATCCCTTTTCACTGTTCCTCTCAGCTACAAATGAGCAAGAAGTAATAAATATCACATTAAAATGTAAAAGTAAGTCTTCAATGGATTATCATGACATAAATATGTCTGTAGTTAAACAGGTTATTCTGAATATTGCTAGTCCCTTAACATATGTCTGTAATTTATCATTTCAGTCCGGTTGTTTTCCAAAAAAAATGAAAATTGCAAAAGTAATACCACTATACAAAAGTAATGACAAACACAGTTTTACCAATTATAGGCCTATTTCTCTACTGCCTCAATTCTCAAAAATTTTAGAAAAACTTTTTAATTCAAGATTAGAAAAATTCCTTGAAAAACATCAAATAATAAATGTTGGTCAGTATGGTTTCAGAACGCAAAGAACCACTTCAATGGCGATAATTGAGGCAGTAGAAGAAATTACTAATGCACTGGATAAAAATAAATATGCAGTTGGTATTTTTGTTGATCTCAAAAAGGCCTTCGACACAATCAATCACTCAATTTTATTGGATAAATTGGAAAGATATGGTATTCGAGGGAAAGCTGGTAACTGGTTAAAAAGTTACCTAACGGGTCGGGAACAATATGTTAGCATAGGGCATCACCATTCAGAGAAACTTGGTATTACATGTGGTGTTCCCCAAGGGTCAGTGTTGGGACCAAAACTTTTCAATGTATACATAAATGATATTTTTGATGTTTCTCAAGTACTTAAACTCATACTGTTCGCAGATGACACCAACATATTTTTTAGTAGCGATGATTATACTGATCTTGTAATGACCGTAAACAGGGAGCTAAAATTAATTAAAAAATGGATGGATATAAATAAATTATCATTAAATATAAATAAAACTAAAGCAATGTTTTTCGGTAATTTAAAATATAATATAGAATTACCAATTATCATTGAAGGTGTACCAATTGATAATGTGAGTGAACACAAATTTTTGGGAGTCGTAATTGATACCAAAATTTCATGGAAACCCCACGTCAGACACATAAAAACCAAAATTTCCAGAAGCCTCGCAGTTTTGAACAAAGTGAAACCATACCTTGATAAAGATGCACTTCGTACTCTGTACTGTACCCTGGTTCTTCCATATTTTACATATTGTGTGGAAGTGTGGGGAAACACATATAAAAATACAACTAATCCATTAGTCACAGTACAGAAACGAGCACTGCGTATTATTCACAAGGCTGGTTATTTAGATCATACTCACAAACTCTTTCTTCAGGCAAAGTTACTTAAATTCCAGGATCTGGTTAATTACAATACATCCATAATCTTATACAAAGCCTTTAATAAACTTCTACCTGCAAATTTACAAATTATATTTGAAATTCGAGAAAGGGTTTATAATGTGAGAGGCTTCGGAGAATTCAAATTACCCAGAACTCGAACAACCCGTAAAGGTTTTTGTGTGTCTGTACGTGGTGTGAAAATCTGGAACAGTCTGAGTTTACAACTGAAACAATGCAAAAATATTCATAGATTTAAATTTCTCTACAAACAGTTTGTTTGGTCACAGTATACTCAATGATGGTTATAGTGTGCTCTGTAATGTTCGTTCTCTTACCATTGCTGCTATGGATTCAAAAAAAAAAAAAAAAAAAAGTGTGTGCATATGTATGTACATGTGTGTGTAGATATATATGTATGTATGTATATGTATGTGTGTTTGTCACTGTGTAATTATTATTGCCTGTTACCTGTGGTAACGCAATTTATAATTAATATATATTCTGTATTCTGTTATGAAGGTTCTATTTGTTGTTGCGAGCTGCCATTGAGATGCTTGCATGTGCCCGGGGCTGTTGATGGTTTGTTTGGTTGCAACAATGGGCGTAGCTGTGGGAAGCTTATTGTTTTTTGTTGATGAGTGAGTATAGGGGTGGGATTTAATAAGTTTTCTTCGTCCCACTCCTTTTCAGGTAATTTTTGTTTTTTGTTTTGTTCACTTTATATTTAATATATGTATTGTTGTTGTGCCTGAAATGAACAAATAAATGAATGAATGAATGAAATGGTTTGAATGTTTGGAATTATTTCAATGGAGACGGTCACAGAGCAAAATGTTGATGCTATCTGAGACAGAGAGAGATGTTTCTGGTTAAAGACTTTAAGATGCTTAAATTTGGTGATACACACGTACACACACACACACACACACACGCGCACACACACGTACGCACACACACACGTACACACACACAAACACACACAGACACACGCACACACACGTACACACACAAACACACGCACACACACACACACGCACGCACACGCACACACACACACACACACACGCACACACACGCACACACACGCACACACACGCACACACACGCACACACACGCACACACACGTACACACACAAACACACGCACACACACGTACACACACACACACACACACACACACACACACACACACACACACATTCCTGTCTTGCATCCCGACTGAGGACCAGGTAAAGGCACTATCAAAGTGAGGACCACCATTTCTGCTACACTTGCAGACAAATCTTTGCCATTTTTGAACAATGGGAAAAATCCCAAAATCAAAAATCACCTCAAAATCTTAAAACACTCAAGTAGAAAAAAAACTCATTTTGCTATCTGAGTGAGGACATTGCCATAGGGTGCTATTTGGGTCATTTTCCACCAGGGGGTGCTTTTGTGTTTGTTTCCGTCTATGTGTTTTTTCTGGTTGCATTTACTCTCTGCCATTTTCCATTTTAGTGCAACCAAATAATGTGAAAGTTAAACAGTCTGAACTTTATACATAAATACAATACCTAAAAAGTTCTGATAATCTATCAAGACAACCCTACATAACAAAAAGGTAGTATTACATTTCAAATACCGCTTTAGATTTTATTAATAATTACCAAGGAAATACCCACAATGCTGCAAGAAGAGCAAATTCAGTTTATTTCACAATCCTTCCAGAGGAATAAAAATTATTATAACAACTAAGACAACTATTAAGTCTAATGACTTACAAGTAAAATAGTGATCAATAACTTTGATCAGTTTGTTTTGACTTTTGCCAAAAAGAAAAATCACTCAAGCTGACTAACCATTAAGCCATTAAGAAGGTGAACAACTTTATAAATGAACCAAAAACATCCTGGGCAAAAACCTAGAACTTAAACTAACTTAAAAAAGTTTTTTACAAGCAGACCTTCGATTCAGAGTGACAATCGTGTTGTACACAAAGTTTTTAACATCTTTCCATGAGCGATTAACTAAGTCTTTTTCCGCTTCTAAGCATTTCATGCAGTGTTCTTTTTTTGGAATTTTCTGCTCCGCGACAAATTTTCCCAGCCATCTTTGCACTGCCGTCTTCTCTGCTTCACTCCATGGCCTCTTGACCTTCGCACGGGGGATCTCTACAAATAACACAAAAGACAACATGGAGTGTTAAACTATGTTACATACATGTTGTAAAGTTGTTTGTTTTTAAATGGGGTTCTGCTTGTGTATATTTACAGAAAATGCCAAACCAAACGGTAAGTTCAACAATTTACTCAACATTTTGTACCCAAGATATGTAGTAAGCACTTTTAAATTAAGTATTTTGAGTTTACAGAAACATGAGATCAGTTTTGACTAATATACTTACAGAGTGAAACAGCAGCCAATTTACCTTTATACATTTTGTTTTCAAAAGTACTTGTTGCATCTAGCCTTTTAAAATAAGATGCTAACTAGTTATTCCTGCTAAAATCATTCATCATAACAATATTGTCTACAACCTGATTCATATACTGCAAACAGAAAATATCAAATACATTTAAAGCTGAAAACATCTCACCCTTTGCTTTGGCCACTTTGGTTTTTCCCCTTTTCCTCATGGCGAGTGTTACTTTCTTGGTCTCTTCTAAAACAGAAACAGACAAAAAATGGTAGCTGTTATTGTACAATGCAGATTTCACTTGAATAGAATTTAATTAGAATACACAACAGTGTCACTACATTTCAGACAAATGCTTAAACTCACCATCTACATCTGCGAAGTACTGAGAACTTCCGTCTTTAAAAAAAAAAAAAAAAAATTTAATGTGCCATATCATCCTAATTCACTGATTTTTTTTTCTATTGAATGACTCTGGAAAATCTGACCTTCATCCATCTCACTGCCTCCTCCTTTCTCCTCCTCCTCATTTCCCCGAGGATAACAGTAAAGACAATGTTTTTTGTTCCATACTCGTTTGTTGTCCTCTCTTTTTGTGCATGTTTTTACAGTCACCTCTGATTTCCGTTTAGCCTTTTTTTCTCCCTTGTGATCATTTCTTTTTCTTTTCCCATATGTTCTGGGTGTCTTTTTAAGAGTCATGTTTCTCAGTTCTTCATTATCACTGTCGCTATTGCTTGAAACGTCAGTGATCTTTAGTGTCTTACTTTGTAGACTGTGGGTGTCCTCATCACTTAAGTCTGAAATGTGACTTGGCACGTATTCAGAGCCTGAACAAATGGAGAAATCCAGCTCAGAGCAATCACTTTCCTCCTGAATAGGTAAAGATAATCATCATGAGAAGAAGTCAATTATAAGGATAGAGTTATGTAATAAAGCTGTAAAACTATCTTCCAAAAGTTGAGACGCTGTGTAAAATGCAAGTTAAAATAGAACGCAATGTTTTTCAAAGCCCACATCTTAGTGTATGGGGGTGCATTAGTGCCTATGGCGCTAGCAGCATGCAAATGTGGAAACGCATCGTTAGTGCCGAAAAAAAATACAGGTTATAGAGCAACATATGCTCCCATCTAAACATCTTTTTCAGGGAAGGCCTTGGATATTTCAGCGAAACAATTGTAAATTGTATAGTGCATGTATTATAATGGCAATGTTTCATAGTCCAATACTCTGAGTGCTGAAATGACCAGCCTGCAGTCAAAACCGTTCACCTACTCATAACATTTGGAGCATCATGAAACGAAAAATGCGACAAAGGCGGCCCAGGACTGTTGAGCAGGTAAAATCTTACATCAGACAAGAATGTGACAACATTGCTCTCCTTACAGTCCAGCAACTGGTCTCCTCAGATCCCCGATGTTTACAATGTTGTAAAAAGAAAAGAGAAAATTCACAGTGGGAAACAAGGCCCAGTCTTAACTTTTCTGAGACATGGTACTACCATCACATTCAAAATGATCCTATAATTTTCTTAAAATGGAACAATTTCTCAGTTTAAGCAATTGAAATGTTTTACATGTCTTACTGTTAACAAAATGTGGGTTCATGAGATTTGAAAAACATTGAATTCCGTTTTGATTTACATTCTACACAGCATCCCTTCTTTTATAGATATGAGGCTGTAAAAGAATAATGAACTAAAATGAGACGGGTTACTACCGTATGCTGACAGCCTTTATTGCAAGGAAACTTTTTTTTTTAAGTCAAACTAGTGGCATATAACAAAGATGGCTTTGTTTTCATTCCACAAACTTATTGTATAAGAAAAGCTGCTATGAAGATACACTCAAATACTGTTTGATATAGAAATAACATCTAGAAATGTATTTGAAAAGACATAACATTTCTGGATACATATCCAATGCTCAAGGTTAAAGCTGACCTGAAACACTACATACATTAAGGCTAGATGACACTATGGAGGCCTACTCTTTAAAAAAAAAAAGAAAAAAAGAAAAAAAAGAAAAGAAACCTCCGATTGAACACTGTCAGTGAAGCTCATTAAAAAAAAAACAAAAAAACAAGTGTTTACAGCATGTGTATTTCCATCTTGGCTGAGTTCAGACTATGAGGTCACTGGGTTGGTTGGTTGGATGGATACTGATAACAGTTCTACCCTACATTAGTTTATGTTAGCTAACTAGGGACAGAAAGAATAACTAAAAATAAAAGGAAGTCTAAGAGGGATCACTTTGTAACCCTGGCTGCAGCAATGAGTTTATGTTAAAAACCAAGTAAAGACTGTCAAATTTCACTTTTAGTCTCAAAGTGCTTTGTCATTGTTTGCTAGCTGTACTGAGACAGAAGAATCCACCTGTTAACTGCAGTGCTCGAGTTTAGAAAGGTGACGCTTAAAAGGTGGCGCATCTAAAACGTATTCCCACAGCAGAGAATCTAAATTACACTTAAAATATGCTGTAAATAAAAGAATCAGTGAAAACGGGGGCTTCCAGTCTATTTTAAACAGAAACTCTGAATCTAACCTGCTTCCAACCAGATGATGTGTTCGTCATCAGTTACTATGGTGACATAGTCATGTTTAAAAAAAGAAAAAAGATAAAAAAGACGCTGTTTGACTTTAACATTCCTGCATATGATTCAGTAATAATTACATGTTAAAATATTTGATCAAAAAAGGCACATACCTGTGTTTGGCTTGCTGCCATGGCTTCCTCGACCTAATACCAAAGACAAAATCCAAAGTTACTTCTCAGTTACATTTAAGTAATAACGGCTTAGAGGTGATACAGCACAAATGCACCAACATTTTTCTTAGTCTTCAGCAAGCAGGAAAAGCAGCCCATTACCCATCTCTAACATATAACTGGACTGCACTGTGCTTTCCACTATTTCCACCTTCTTTTTCCTTTTGATTTATTTACTGAAGCTCACCTCAATAAGGCTACGGGGTTGCTTAACAGTGAGCTCTCATGCAGGTGAACCTGATGTACAAACTGTGACCTGCAACTCTACCAATTTAAAGTAACATAAAAAGAATAACATTTATAAAAAATTAAATTAAATTAAAAAAAAACCCCACAGAGCATCACAATGTTTCACCCATTTTAAATATAGTAGTATTAGGGTTTTTTTTTAAGTGTTTTATATAGGATAGCTTATATGCCCTCTGATTGGCACACTGTTAGAGTTACATCATTTTCCTTTTTTCAACATACTTTTATTAATAACTCTCTGTACATAAAACACTATTAGGACAGCATGTTATCATTTCCTCCAAGGTGTGTCATATTATAATGCTAAAACATAGTGACCAAAGAGACAACACATGAACACACTTTTGATTGTTTGAAGGCAAAGTTATAACACACCATACAAAGGCTTACATTATGTATAAGCATTTACATTATTTGCTTTAAATAGCCAAATGAATACTACATGGCAGCCTTGATGTTCCACAAAAAACACTTTCTAAAGCCCACTTTAGCAGCAGAATGCCAGGCCTTCTGTCCAGTTATGTTTGACAGTGAAAAACACCTACAACAAACGTGAGGAATAAGACAAACGAGACTAAACAGAGCACCTGCTCATCTGGGTCATGCTGATGTGCAGCTACACTAGTAAAATATACTGGACGGACAGACGCAGCTCAGTCATTGAAACAGACATTCAAAGTACGCATCAAGCCGAGAACGCAAAAAAATCCCGGACGCGTTCTCGCTCCGCCTGTTTTATCGAACATGCATCAGTAGTGACTTGTGTGGACTTGGTACAGCTAAATATCCCAGAGTGCATTTCGTACAAAACTCAAACGCGGCAATGGCGGACGAGCGGGGCTAAAAACTTTTAAATATTACTCTTTCTGGGTCACAAAATAAACTTTTGAGTTATTTTCAAGCGAGAATGTAGCTGTGTAAACTTCAAATATCTGCTCGATTTATCAAGATATCATATATTTCCAAACGCGCTCCGACGTTTTCGGAGGCGTCTGTGACCCGACAGCTCCATAACAGACAGCGAGGTTGAGGATTATTACAGCCGGCGAGAACAGCGGACTCCCCCCCCCTTTGTTTTCACACAGCTGAATAAACGTCAAACAGAAAACGGATTAAACAGAAGTGTGAGACGGTCAAGAATTTACTCCAGTGTCCTGTTATATTTTAGATAGCAAGGAGCAGACGGCCGAGTTTATTAAACTCCACCGAGACAGCGGTGATGCTAGACTGTCCAATTTCACAGCCGTTTACTTCCTACCTACCCGACCTCCTGAGGACGCGACCCACGAAGACCGTGAAGGCCGGGCCTAAGGAGGATGCAGCCCATGAATTTGGACACAGCTACTGACATTTTTCAAAGCTGTTGTGCTTTTTTGAAATGTAAACTCCTCCTTAAATAAATGTCCGTGATTAAGGGGAAAGGAGATCAGTTTTGGATTAAGCACCCCAAAAAACATCAAATTTGCCAAAAAATATCCCATGCTGCTGAATTTCTTTTCTTTTTATTTTGAAGATGTATAATTGTCAGTTTGTTTGCTAGCAAGCTGCTATTAACTGAGACGGACTTTATGCATTGTACAAGTTAAAAAAATAAAAATAAAACCTGACGTAAGATACCTTTTTTTGTTTCATTTCATAAAAAAAAATTGCACAGTTTTCATGAAGACAAAATGTAAAATCTTACCTGCGGAAAGCTTTGTTTTAAATCTTGCGATCTCCAGTTTAATTATGCAGCTTCTCCGTCCGTGGACTGAATGGTTGAGATGCAAGCAATGCCCTGCAAAAGTTTGAGAGCGTGCAGTGCAGGTGCGCGGGGGGAGGGGCGGGTCACTGATGGGTCATGATATCTTAAAGAGGAATTGCAGAGAGCCAAAGTATTCTCTACTTCTCAGCTCTCACTCTTAAACCTGATTTACATTGAACATTATATAAAATAAAGGAAGCCTGACATTGTTTTTACTACAGTTTAAACACATAATGAAACAACATAATAAAATGAATCTAAAGTAACATTTAGCTTTACAGTCTAAATTGGCTTAATGCATATCAGTAGTCGAAAAGAACTAAGATCCATTACCATATCTATTTTATATATATATAAAATAGATATAGATATATATATGTGTGTGTGTTTTGGTTGTTTACACACACACTGTAAACGGCCACTGTATTAGGCACACCTTGCTAGTCCTGGTTTGGATTCTCTTTTGCCTTCAGAACGGCCAAAGTGCTGAAAATACTGCCCTGCACCTCCCCCATACCTGCTGCAGTGGGGGAGGTGCAGGGCATCAGTGAAGTTGGGAGCAGAGTGTAGCACAATATTCTGCACTTGTCATCCTTGAGGCACATTTTTCATTTCTTAGTACAGTTTAGTACACACTATAAAAGCACATACTAAAATGTATCTAAAGTCAGATTTAAATGTACAACACAATTTTACTTAATTTTACTAATTATACATCAGTAGAGAGAGAGAGATAGATAGATAGATAGATAGACAGATAGATGCTTTGGTAGTTTACCATTGTCCATAGTGAGGATAATCATGTCCATTATATGAGCTCCCTATACCTATGCAGGCAGCCAGTAGTTTCCATGGCTAAGAACAGGACACTGAATGGGCCTCACAGCTTCCATATTAAATTACCATAAACTCATCCTCAGTACTCGCTATGTTGTCAGGCTATATATCATAACTTCACAATAAAGTAAGAGAATGGACTCAGGGTGAGCCCTTCTGGAAGCCAAATGATTCAATTTAATGCAAAATAGGTATTTCATCTGCTCTGATGGAAAAGCCAGATATTTCAAAGTTTCATTAATGATGATCAAATTTTTATTTTCTTCTAATGGCTAAGCATTTTTAGAGTTGCTTAGTATAAGTAGTTTTAAAATAATTAAAGAAGGCTATGGACTAGACATGTTCAGTTTGAATGAAAAATGGTCATGCACATAAGTTGCTGACAACTTACTTTCTACCAAGAAGGAGCTAGGAAACAACTTTAAATTTCATTTTCTTTTCTGTCTCAGAAAGCATTATATGTATTCAAGTCTTTATTATAATGTACAGCACCCATCTATTCAGGCACCCATTTTCCTAACCGCTTATCTACAGCGTCAACCAGAGCTCCCAATCCATCACAGGGCAGTGTATATTTATATTCATTAGTTCACAAATCAAACATTCACATTAAATGTATAATCTACCTTCTTTTACTCAGTGTTTCATACATTAACTGTACATACAATAAATAAACTTTTTCTCCTAATATATGGTAAACATTGGAAATGCATCCATGAGAAAATTTATTTTGCGCAGTGATAAGCTGGTAACATCACACTAAAGGTGATTCATGCCCAGCCTCTCTTGCCCTGAAAAAGCATGAGCAGCTTTTCTTTAAGCCCACTTGCTCCCTCCACACCAGCCCAGGACTGGTAAGGCAGACAACCCTGTTGATGACTGCCAATCGGACAAGGGAAGTCTGGGTCTCTGTGGCTCTTCATGTGGCTGTCTCTCTAACCCATCTTAAAGACAGTGGGTGCAACTGGCATTGTGACAGTGCTTCTTCTCTATTCCCAGCACCTTCATAGGGTATTGGTGTTAGAGCCTCTGGTCACTGTATCAATGGTTACTTCCTCTTTAAAAGCTGGGTTCTTTTATTTATTGGCTTTGCAAAACAAGTGGCCAAGAGAATATAATGATGCTGTTTGACAGCATCTCGTCAGATGTAGCCAAGCTGCTCTGGCATTGTTATAATTTATGCTATGCCTTCTGTGGTTTTCTTGGAGGTCTTGTGATGCTGTGTGCATCAGTTTGGCTCTCTAGCCTTTGTTGTACGTCTGCCTACCACTAGAATTAAAGAAAAACAAAGGTATTTAGAGGGCTATGCACATATTCAGATTTTCCCCTAGATATATACACTACCAGTCAAAAGATTGGACACACCTTCTAATGTAATGTTTTTTCTTTATTTGCATTGTAGATTCTCACTAAAGGCACCAAAACTATGAATGAACATATATGGAATTATGTAGTAAACAAATTGTGAGATATACCTCAAAACATGTTTTAGATTTTAGATTCTTCAAAGTAGCCACCCTTTGATTTGATTACTACTTTGGCCACTGTTGGCATTCTCTTCATGAGCTTCATAAGGTTGTCACCTGAATTGCTTTTCCAACACTCTTGAAGGATTTCCCGGAAATGCTGAGCACTTGTTGGCCCTTTTGCCTTCACTCTGTGCTCCGTCTCATCCCAAAACATCTCCAATGGGATTGGGTCAGGTGACTGTGGAGGCCAGGCCATCTGGTAGGCACTCCATCACTCTCCTTCTGGGTCACAGAGCCCTTACACAGCCTGGAGGTGTGTTTGGGGTCATTGTCCTGTTGAAAAATAAATGATGGTCCAACTAAACACAGACCAGATGGGATGGCAGGTCACTGCAGGATGCTGTGGTAGCCATGCTGGTACAGTGTGCTTTCAGTTTTGAATGACTCGCCAACAGTGTCACCAGCAAAGCCCCCCCACACCATCACACCTCCTCCTCCATGCTTCACAGGGGGGACCACGCATGCCGAGACCATCCATTCACTTTTTCTGCGTTGCACAAAGACATGGCAGGTACAACCAAAGTTCTCAAATTTGGACTCATCAGACCAAAGCACAGATGTCCACTGGTCTAATGTCCATTCCTTGTGATTCTGGTGACTCGGATGAATTTATCCTCAGCAGCAGAGGGGACTCTTGGTCTTCCTTTCCTGGGGCGGGCCTCATGTGAGACAGTTTTGTCGTAGTGCTTGATGTTTTGTGCGAGTGCACTTGGGGACACATTCAAAGTTTTAGCATTTTTCCAGATTGACTGACCTTCAGTTCTTAAACTGGACTGGATGGACTGTAGTTTCTCTTTACTTAGCGGATTGGTTGTTGCCATAATATGAATTTTAACAGTAGTCAAATAGGGCTGTCAGCTGTGCACCAACCTGACTTCTGGACAACACAACTGATGGCCCAAACCCCATAAAGACGGAAAGAAATTCCACAAATGAACCCTGACAACGTACACCTTTGAGGTAAAAACCATTTCAGGTGACTACATCATGAAGCTCACTGAGAGAAGGCCAAAGGTTTGCAGCGCTGTCAACAAAGCAAAGGGTGCAATCTAAAATATAAAACATATTTAGAGTTATATATCAGCTATCTCTTTGCTATATAATTCCATATATATTGCTTCATATATTTGATGTCTTCAGTTTGTATGTACAATGTAGAAAGTAGTAAAAAAACAGACAAACATTAAGTCAAAAGGTGGCCAAATTTTTGACTGATAGTGTATGGGGGGTGGAGTTGGGAGTGTACTCCGAAGCCCAGATAAACAGAGAGGGCTGTTTCAGGAATGGCATCTGGTGTATTTCCATATCGGATCAGTCGGTACCTGGGTTAACAATTACTGCCTCCTGTGCTATTGGCCAACAGAGAGCCGATGGAAACTGTGCTACTATTCAAAGACAAAGGAAGAGGAAAGGGGAGAAGCGTGTTAGGAGTCGAAGAGAAGGACAGGCAGGAGTGTGGAGGTACTATGACTGGCAAAGGGAGAGAGCTGGCTGATATGAATGGAGAGAAGGAAGGTAGATTTACTGTGTGTGCAGGACACCGGTTGGATGAAGGTTGGATGTCAGTTAGAAGAGAAAGAGGAATTCTGCAGTTAGTTTGATAAAGTGGTAGAGAGTGTTGATTGGAGCAGACTTCAGTAGCCATGTAGGTGAAGGAAAGAGATATAATGTGGAGGTGGTGTAGGTATGGTGTTAAGCAGAGAAATGCAGAAGGTCAAAATTAGGAAGAATGGAAATGGCTGGGGTGAACTCATACTTCAAGAAGAAGGAGGAACATAAGGTGACGTAGAAGAGTGGAGGAAAGTACACACAGGTGGCTTACATCCTAAACAGAAGGGTCAGTGTGAAAGAGATAGGAGACTGCAAGGTGGTGTCAGGAGAGAATGTAGCCACGCAGCATTGGACACTAGTCTGTAGGATGACTTTGGACGTCAAGAAGAGGAAGAGAGTGAAGGCAGAGACAAGAACTAAATGGTGGAAGCTGAAGAAGGAAGAATGTTGTGCAGTTGTTAGTTCAGGGAGGAGTAGAGACATTCTCTGGGTGGAAGGGAAGAGTTACCAGATGACTGGGAAAATACAACTGAAGGGTGAGAGAAAGGCAAAGAAGGTGTTTGGTGTATCTTTTGGAGAGAGAAAAGAGGACAAGAAGACTTGGTGGTGGATTGGACACCTTCCTGTAGTTAGCTAAGAGAAAGGAATAGCTAAGAGAAAGCGTGATAGTCAGAGAGATGGAGAAAGTAGACAGGAATACTGGGAGTCCAGGCCTACTGCAAAAATAGAGGTGGCAAAGGAAAAAGCTTACACTGACTTGTATGTGAGGCTGGGCACTAAGGAAGGAGAACAGTACTTGTCTAAATTAGCTAGACAGAGATTGAGCTGAAAAGGATGCGCAGCAGGTTAGAATGATTAAGGATAAAGATGGTGAAGAGAGTGTGTTGAGAAGATGGAAGATGGAAGTATTCTCTCATTATCTTCATTAATGAAGACATTATTGAAGACAGAAAATGAGGACAGATGGAGGAAAGTTAGTGAATCAGGAAGTGCAGGGGATTAGTAAGGAGGAAGTGAAGGCAGCTATGAAGAGAGGAAAGGCAGTTGGTCCACATGACATATCTGTGGCGGTATGGAGATGTTCAGGAGAGAGGACTTTTTAACCAGATTGTTTAACACAAGTTTGGAGAGTGAGGAATGAATAAGTGTACTGGTAACAGTTTTCAAGACCAAGGGTGATATGCAGAGCTGTAATAACTACAGAGGGATAAAGCTGATGAGACACACCAAGAAAGAGTTGTTGAAGCTAGGTTAAGAAGAGAGGTGATCATCAATGAGCAGCAGTATGGCTTCTCACTGAAAAAAAGCAGTGCAGATGTGGTGTTTGCTTTGAGTGTGTTGATGCAGAAGTATAGTGAAGGTCGAAAGAGTTGCACTGTCTCTTTGTGGATCTGGCAAAAGAATATGATGGGATGCTAAGAGAGGAACTGTGGTACTGCATGAGGTAAGTCAGGATGTGAGGGTGGTGCAGGACATGTATGAGGACAGTGAGGCAGTGGTGAGGTGTGCAATAGGAGTGACAGATGTGTTCAAGGTGAGGGTGGGATTACATCGGGGATCTGGAGTCAGCAGGAGGGACAGGAAACAGAAATAAGTATACAAGAAGGACAGCTCATGCTGAATGGTATGGAGAGAAAGTTAGAGACAAGGCTGAGATGATTCTGACATGTGCAGAAGAGGGATAGTGGAAATACTGGACAAAGGCAGGAGGAAACAGGATGACCTCAGAGGAGGTTTATGGATGCAGTGAAGGAGGACATGATAAGGGTTGGTGTGAAAAAGGAGAAAGCTGGGATCAGGGTTGACATAGAGGCAGGGCCTCTGGTGTTGTGACCCCTAAAGAGAGCATCTCTCTCTCTACAATATATTATATATAATAACATTATATATATATGTATATATATATATGATCTCTATGATGGATCAGGTGATTACATAATATGTAATATGATCACCTAATCCACCATAGAGATCATAGAGGTCCTCTTTTGGATTGAGATCTGGTGACTGTAGAGGCCATTTGATTACAGTGAACTGAACTGTTATGTTTAAGAGCGCAATTTGACATCATTTGAGCTTCTTGACACTGGTTGTTATCCTCCTGGAAGCAGCCATAATGAGATGGGCGCTTCTGATGGATGGGACATATTTAATATTTACAAAGTATTAAAGAACACATAAGTCAATATTATATTGCATTACAGATTATATATTAATGGTAGATTTTCACTAATAGAAGTCTACTACAGTAGAGGAACCAGCTTTTAATATAAAAGGGAACACAGCAATATATGTATCCTTTGTACAGAAGCCCATGCTCATCAAAATTCACCAGTATGATTTATAATAATTTGAAAAATACTTGAAACAAAACTACAGTTTCTTACACATTGTCTATACAGTGTATTATGTAGACACAATTTGTAGCTCACTACTAAAGCAGGGTCAAGTTGGTTTTTCAGATTCAGTCTCCTATTTGTGGAGATATTTTGGTAAAATATGCTGGTAACACTAAATGGAAAACAGCCCTCAAGACCTTAAATTATTATTTTTTTAAACTGAATGGTCTAAAAAACTTACTGATATGCCATTTCTATAGCAGAGATACAAGTATGGTTTAAAAAGAGAAGCCTAAAATGAGAACCAGAAGGCAGAAATGATGAGCTGCATTAATAATTTCCAAACCTGTCTCACATTAACTGATGAAACCCATGTTAACTAGCACACTGTTTAGTTTAAATTGAAAATCCAGTCATAATTTTTTAGGAACTGAAGCACTGTCTCATAGCTCAGTTTAGGCCAGTACATATTCAATATTTCTATTTCAGCATTTAATTTCAAAAACTGTATTGGTGTGCTTTCCAATTTGGGTAGACCAAGACCAGATATTAAAAGTAAGACATAATAATATGTTTAACTTACCTTGTAGGGTCTTTACCCTAAAGTATAAGTGCTCTCAGGTGACTTTGTTGTGATTTGGTGCTATATAAATAAAATTGAATTGAACTTGAAGGCGATAGAGCACTATTTATTTCTCCTTCATTACATAAACTGTCACTATCTTCATTTGTACTTATAGTAGCTTGGGGGCAGTGAATGGTCAAAGACAGTAGTTGGCAGTAGAGTGCAAAAAGGTGCTTGGGTGCAGTGACTATCCAAGAGCAGTAGGGGCAGTAGAGAGCAAAAAGTACTTGGGTGCAATGACTATCCAAAACCAAAAGGGGCAGAAGGGCAGTAGAGAGCAAAAAGGCTCAGGAGCAGTGATTTTTCATAACCACTAGTAGCCAGTAGAGAGCAAAAGTGTGTGTATGAAAAGAATAGCAGTGTGTATAGAAGTGTGTATTTTTTCTCGTATTTCTATCTTTCTGAGGACCTCGCTCAAACTTTGAGAGAAGCATAAAAATGGCCTCTAGAAAGCATTACAGTGAAAAACAAGTGAGGACCATATTAAATGTCCTCACTTTCCCAAAAGGTCCTCACTCGTAAGGTCTTAAACCCACGCTTGTCCTCACAAGTATAGCAGAACAGACAGACACGTACACACACAAACACACGCACACACACGCACGCACACGCACACACACACACACACACACACGCACACACACGCACACACACACACACACACGCACACACACGTACACACACGTACACACACAAACACACGCACACACACGCACACACACAAACACACGCACACACACACACACGCACGCACACGCACACAAACACACACACACACACGCACACACACACGCACACACACGCACACGCACACGCACACACACACACACACGCACACACACACACACACGTACACACACACACGCACACATGTACACACACGTACACACACGTACACACACACACACACGTACACACATCTCACACACACGCACACACATACACACACACGTACACACACGTACACACATCTCACACACACGTACACACACACGCACACACGCACACACATACACACACGCACACACACATACACACACGCACACACACGTACACACACGCACACACACACACACACGTACACACACACACACGTACACACACACACGCACACATGTACACACACGTACACACACGTACACACACACACACACACGCACACACACACACACACGTACACACACACACACACACACGCACACACACGTACACACACGTACACACACGTACACACACACACGCACACATATACACACACACGCACACACACGCACACACACACACGCACACACACACACACACACGCACACACACACACACACACACACGCACACACACGTACACACACACACACGTACACACACACGTACACACACGCACGGACACACACATGTACACAAACACACACGTACACACACGTGCACACACGTACACACACATGTACACACACACACACGCACACACTCGCACGCACACACACACACGCACACTTACACACACACACAGACACGTACACACACAAACGTACACACATGTACACACACACACACGTACACACACACGTACACACACACACACACGTACACACACGCACGTACACACACACACACACGTACACACACACGCACGTACACACACGTACACACACACACACGTACACACACGTACACATGTACACACACACGTACACACACACACACACGTACACATGTACACACACACGTACACACATGTACACACACACACACACAGACACGTACACACACACACGTACACACATGTACACACACACACACGTACACACACACGTACACACACACACACACACACGTACACACACACGCACGTACACACACGTACACACACACACACACGTACACATGTACACACACACGTACACACATGTACACACACGTACACATGTACACACACACGTACACATGTACACACACACGTACACACACACACACACGTACACATGTACACACACACGTACACACATGTACACACACGTACACATGTACACACACACGTACACACACACACACACGTACACACACACACACACGTACACACATGTACACACACGTACACACACGTACACACACGTACACACACACACACACGTACACACACGTACACACAAACGTACACACATGTACACACACACGTACACACACGTACACACACGTACACACACGTACACACATGTACACACACACGTACACACACGTACACACATGTACACACACGTACACACACACGTACACACACACGTACACACATGTACACACACGTACACACACACGTACACACATGTACACACACATGTACACACACACGTACACACACACGTACACACACTGATCTCAGGTCTGCTTGTTCCCAAGGACTGACCTCTGACCCCTGGGCCCCCTGTAGGGCCTCTCTCCTTCTGCTGGGATGGCCACGCACAAACCAAATGTGTGGCTGCAGACGGCTCTCCTGGATCCATCTCTGTCTGCCTCTGGCTCCTGGGGGCTGTTACATACTGCAACACTCCACACTCTGTTTTATATATTGTTGACTTATATGCACATTTAAATTTTTGTGTTTCATGTATGTTTTCTTACAGCTGTGGCAGTTAGGGTCATCACATATATGTAATAACTGAAATAAAGTGAATAGAAATGAATAAATAACCAAACGAAACCAGTTGTGGTAATCTCACCAGAATAATGCCGTGGCCGACTCGCTCACTGTGTTGAAGACAAAGGGAGGATAAATAGGAACCAAGGTTCTGTTGTTTTTGCACGACAGCACATATTTCTGCCTCGTCTCTGTGCAGTTCTACAAAGTTCTTGAAGTACAACTGTGTATCATCTGCAGAGGAATGGTGGGATAAATAATATGCTTCCTTATGACAGTACCAAGTGTGACTACGGTCCAGGGACAGACCCCTGACCCGTGACCCCTGACCCCTGACCTGGAACCTGTGACTGATTTCACATTTGTGCAGATCTAAAACAGATAAGTGAAATGTAAGATATGTCGACTCTTTAGATGCGACGAGAGCCGATCAGGAGCCTGTTAAACTGACTGAATCATGAAACCTTTTAATTCAAATGTCATTAACAACAGTATCAAACAGCAGTGAGATCAAGAAGAGTTTCTCACTCCTCAGGTCACTGATGACTTCAGTAAGACCTCTCTGTCCTGTGATTGGGTTCGTTCAGCTGCTGTTTTTATATCTAATAAAGATACAGGTCTGTGATGTATCACCACTGGATGTGAGTCGTGATGTGATTAGAGCAGAGTGCAGAGGGCGACAGCAGCATGCAGGGAGCTGCTGGTGATTTTTTAGATTTTACAGGCAAACATGTGGACGTGGTGCTTATGGCAGTCATCTGTATGCATGGCAGAGATATGACGAAATATTCCCTCTAATATTATAAACTTTGTTTAGAAACACTCATCACTGAAACAGCTGAAAGAATAATTACAATGATTAAAAAGCCTTCAGCTTAGTTTCATAGATTTCAAAATGAATTCATTGCTCCTTCCTGTATTCAGCAGATTCTTCTTCTCCAGGATGATTTAGGTGGACCATGTTCTGACAGGAGCAATGTGATCAATAACTCAAGAAGGTGCATTAGAGAAATCATTTTATAATAACAGTACAGGTAACGTGTAGCTTTAAACGTACTAATGAGCGTTTAGATGGATGAACAATAACCTTCTGAGAAAACGCTGTAATGATAAGAAATGGCAACATTTGTGATGTGATACTGACACATCTGGAAGATCAAGACTGTGGTTTTGTAAAAGGCCACTCCTGATTGGTTATTTGAGTTTATAGGCAGAGGATTTTAGTTGTGGGACATTATGAACCTTTTCTGGAGTCATTTCCATCAGTAATAATGTTTGAATATCCAGCGTTACACGATGTGGATGAGAGCTGTGGTTCAATTCTTTCTTCTTAAATTCCTTTACTGTGAATCCCCTGCTGCATGTAAATGTCCTGCTGTGATTCTTACCAAGATCTATGTGAATTTCATGTTTGTTTTCAGAACTACGCCCACTACAACAGACTGTAACAATAAAGAAATCATTGAAATGTCATTTTAATGACATGTGAGCTTTATTCACATAAACAGACACATGATCAGGTCACCAGTGCAAAGAAAGACATGATGTTAGTGACACATTCACAACCAACATGTTTGTACAGATGTATGTGAGCCACGAGTATCATCATATTTAAGATGTTAAGAAGACCTGTTCAGTCAAATAATATCAGCAGAACTTTCTATTCCTGCTCATCGTCTGCTTCCAATATTGTCCAATGTTACTATGAAATGTAGTAATAGTCATTTTGTATTTTGCAGACCTGATTCAAAGTTGTTACACATATTTCCAAGTAATCATCACACTTCTTGAACTTTAATAACTTATTAAACTGAAATTAGATTTAATAATAACTAGAAAGTGCATTTTCTGAAGAAACTGCAGTGTGAATGCTTGAATCTGAATGTATGCACTGAAATGAATTAATTGATGAAATTAAGTTAAAAATGTTGAATGAGATTAAAAAAATGAATTTTTAACCTGAAAACAAAAGTGCTGAACTGCTAAAAGCTGATGTTTACACAAAGGAAGAATTTGGAAAATAGCTGAACATTAGAAAAAGATGAGTATTGACAAAAGAAAATTTAGAGTCAGAAAACCTCTGAATTAATATTAAAAGTTTATATTCTTCTAATCACTTAAAAAGTGGAATTATGTATTATAAATCTCCAATTCATTAAAAAAAATAACTTATTAAAAATAAATGTAAAAACAAATTTGTTGAAATGAACTTAAAAGATGAACAAACATTCTGGAGAAAATACAAACTTTAATATGCAGCATAATGTTTTTCAGACATATTGTGTATATTATGTTTAATAGTATTATATACATCAATTTGTTTTGTATGTCATAAAAAAATAACATAAAAATCTTAAGTCATATTTTACAGCTCCTTTCTGAAAATGATTGGTAGAATAAATAAAAATAACTAAATTAAATAACTAAATAAAAATATTAAGCAACGTATGAAATACATGAAAACTTTTAAAACCACAACCCTGAACCTTTAAATTGTGTTGGTTTCTTAGAACATGGCTGAACAGCTGTTTCTATCAGTCTTCTTAATCTACTGATCTGTCTACACATCTTTTTATTACTCATTCTTTTTTGTGTTTTAATGTAAACAGAGTCCACACAGTGGTAAAAGAGAACTGTATAGAGATTTTTGAGTAAATTCAAATGAAAGCCTAAGGTGGTGACACAGTTTAACACATACAAATAATCAAATAAACACATTAGTCCTTTTTGTGAACATGGATAAATAAGTATCAATAGTTTACAGCATTGTTCAGCCATGCCACTAAATGCTTTTTTACACAGTGTTTTAACCTGGGCTCAGACACAAAGTCCCAAATTTAGTTATCTCAGTAAGTCCCTGCCTTTGAGTTGTGTTTATGACTAATTATTATACACAAGGCTTTATCCATCTGAACTCTAAGGACACAAATATAAAAAAACCTATACTTACCAGCTGATACCCCACACTACACACTAGTTGTGCCATGTGACCTGAAACTTTGGTAAAAACTCATCATAATCATTCTGTTAACACTGTTTTGTTTTTTTTAAAATACTGTTTGTTTTGCTGTTCAGCAGTTTAAAATGTTTTAGATTGGATTACATGGAATGAATTTGAGTTCTCTTGGGGGTTTTGTGTGTGTTTTGTTCTTAGCAAATTTTTTTTCCATACTGTTGAATTCCAGTTACCACATTTCTGGTCATATGACATCCCGAGTGCCCACTTGAAAAAATCCCCACAGTTAATTCAACACTAAAACAAATAAAAATATGTTAAATAAATAAATAAAGGTTTGCTCTGTGTTGAAATAGTAAATAAGCATACACTGTACAGAGCTCTAATAATGAAAACAATCCTTTAGCCTGTTGATCAGAGAGAGGCAGTCATTATGTCCATTTAAAACCTGTAATCAAAGAGCACAACGTTTCTGTGAAACTATAAAGTCCCAGATGATCCTCATCATGTCCAGTGACTTCAGAGTGGATCCTCCCTGTCATCCTGCCAGTGTTTGATGTGTGGCAAGCAGCACAGACGCAGGATAGCTGAGGCCTTGAAAGAAGAGCAGAAAACAGGAACATATGTAGTTGTAAATGTAAATATCAGTGATACTTGTCTTGTCAAAGGGAATAAAATAATGAATATGTTAACTTACACACTCATTTAGGGAGGCTCTTGACACTGCACAGAGGAGGCACAGTCAGTCTGACAATGATGGTGATCTCCAGGGATGTTTTCCTGAAGCAGCATTCCTGCCAACTGGCCATATGATCCAGAATAGTTGGTTTGTAATGAACAGAAAGGTGTATATATTAGGTAGTGTGCACTTAGAGCTGGTCCTGTAACAAACACATCCTGTAATAAACTGAATACCTGTAGTAGTGCTGCTGCAAATATGAAGCCCTTCTGTCATGTGTGGTTTCAAAGAAGGTGTTTTGGAGGCTCAGTCACAGAAACTGTGCAGTCTGTTCAGTCCTGAGTGTCTCAGCTCTGAAAGGGATGGATCACAGAGGGAAACACCTGAGTACAGACATTACAATCTACACTCCTAAGGTCAGGTGAAAACACAATTTAAACACTTTACAAAAACTTAATACATGTTTTAATGGAAATTATGTCATTAACCCTTTTTGATGCGAGTAAATCTCACCGACTGCTTGTGGGACAAGCTAGAAGGAAGACAGAATGTCTCCTGTGCTCCAGATGTGAAGTCTCACACTCTGGTCGTACGGCAATGAAGATGGTGATGATGAAGCCTCTCTGATCTGTGGCATTACAGTTTCTGGCTGCTATGTGCTTCACACTGTTGGCTTTTACGCTTTTAAGCTTGAAGAAGACACAGGAGGACTGTGTCTCTCTTAAAAAAAACAAAAAAACAAAAACCTAACAACCTCCCACCGCACCCCTCCCCCCCCACTCAACTCCCACCTACCCACTCAACTCCCCAGCCTCACAAGGTCCAATGTCTATACAAATGTAGGGTATCAGCTGGTAACAGAAAGCAAGTGTAACATATGTAGTACATATGTGACACTGCTGAAACACTTCTGGCCAGAAGTGTGCATTTATCAGCCAGTGCATTTATCATCCCAGACCCACCCTGATAAATACACTGGCTGAAACATGATAAAAGCTCATAAAAATGTATGTTTCATCGTAAGATTTATCCAAAAATATAATCGTATACTTTTGAAAAAGTTTAAAGATTATAACAAACCAAAATCAATAACATTTTTGTAAATAGTATTTTAAAATAAAGGCACACATAAAGTGGCTTAACTGTCATTATTGCTGTAATTAGGTATTTTAAACCTTTAGTCTGTGTTGTTCTCCCAGAAACAACGAAGAAGCTGTTGAACATATATGCGTTGTTTGGGCAATCCTCTGGTCCACCCTCCCTCCCTCCCAGCCACAGTGAGACTGGGGCAGCCTGGCAGGATTTTGAAGCCTGGCTGCAGAGAGGATATGCCTACACTGTTCGTTTTAAACTGGTATATTTGATTTTTCTGACATTCATAGATTACTGTAGGTGATTTTTAGATTTTCTGTAATAAATAAAATTGTCATCTTTTACTGATATCATTACTTAATTCATTTAATTGTATTTTATGTAAACAATTCAAACATTATACTGCAATGCAGGGCGTTTTTTCTTAAGCCAACTTTTAAATATCGCTCTACTTTCTTATGTCATTCAAAAATATAGAAATTACTTACTGTATTCAAAGATCTAGATCATGAATCATCACAGGACAATACACAGTATACAGGGTCATGGTAACTATGGTAGGTCTTCATGACTCCAGAATGGAGACATTGCTCTGGCTGAGAAATGAAAATTAGGTCAAGCAGTGTGTTCTTCTCTGTGGTAGGGGCAGTGACGACCTGTGCGTATCCCCTAGACTCAAACAGCTCCAGGATTGGTTTGTTTGCACTGGATAAAACATTCTCATTAAAATCACCACAAACTATGATGGGATGACAGTCCATGATCTCTAATGAGTCTAATAGGCTTACCAGGTTTTTCAGGAATGGCCTCAGAGTGTAGTCTGGAGGTCTGTACACAACTGCAATCAGAGCACTGACTGGTGCTTCAACCTTTAAAGCCAGAAATTCAAGGTCAGTTACATTATGGATGTACTGTTTTTCATGCACTTGAATGTCACTTTTCACATAAACAGCAACTCCACCACCACTTCTGTTTGTCATCTGGGGAAAGTTTGTGTAGGACAGGTGTCTGTTGCGTTTGAACAAATTGTAATTTTCCAAGTGGAGACTCTCTGCGACAAAAGAGCCCCGCAGGTGTGTTTCTGTTAGGCACAAAACATCTGCTAGACACAATTCATGGTGACTCTTGATGTCATTAATGTGAGCTGGCAGTCCCTCTGTATTATGATGAACAATGGTGAAAACGTCTGACCTGCTCAGTGTTTGTCTCACGTGTAGAAGAGGCATCATGTCATCAAGGTTGGCTTGTCTCATGTTCTCAAGCGCTGCAGTGATTTCTGGGTTGGTGAATATTTTTTTCTCCTCCATATCAAGAAGATACAGTCCACTGAGAGACGTCACTCTACTGACAGCTACGTAGGCCATGCCAGGCTCAAAAATGCTCTTAAGAGAGACAACAGCTAATGTGGTTGTCATACCCTGTACCTTATGTATTGTACATGCAAAGGCCAGCTTCACTGGGAACTGTCTTCGTACCACTCCTTTCTGCTTCAGATTCTCTTCAGCTCTCTCAATGTACACCATGTCGTCTGCTGGTGTGCGGTTATTCTTTCCAGATGTCTCATTATCCATTTTAAGTCCAAGCTTGATGATGTGTTGGTCATTTTCAGAGTAAACTACTCTAAGTAGTATTCCAAATGCGCCATTAACCAAACCATTTTGTATGTCAATGTTTCTGGTGAGCATGACACGAGCTCCTTCTGCAACCTTCAGTGTGTCTGGTAACTCGTTTTTACCTCCTTTCAATGGTCTGTCTTGAAGTGCCATTCTGCCAGTTCTAGGATCTTTTCTATAATCATCTGCATGGATGTCAATGACATGAGTATGGAGCAGAGCCAGTGTTGAAGAGTTGTGTGCATCCACTTCTTTATTAGTTGCAAAAATGTGCAACGCATCAGTCGGACAAAGGGCTGGTTCAGTTATGGCCTCTGACAACAAATCTCTATCTGCTTCGCAAAGCTCATCCAACTTTCCTTTCACACGAATTCTGTTCAGCATCTCAGCAAAGACAACATCATCTTTCTGACGCATAATCTCAGTCAGAGTGATCATCTGAAAATGCTCCCGCCACAGGTCGATCTCGGACGGGTCGTGCACACAGAGAGGTTTAGACTGTCGCACTGGGGGTAGCTGATAGAAGTCTCCAACAGCAATGACTGACATGCCTCCAAAGGGTCTCCGAGTCCCTTTGATCTGTTTGAGTCTTGCATCTACATATGCAAAGAGATGTCTTGACACCATAGACACTTCGTCAATGATGATTATTTCAGCATTCAAAAGTTCTGATCTGACTTCATCCAGCTGATTGCCAAGTCCCTGAATGGGAGGTTTTAAGCTTCTAGGCAGCTTGAGAAGAGAATGCAGTGTTGTTCCAGAAATGTTAAATGCTGCAGTCCCAGTGAAAGCAGTTAACAGGACAGTGGGTTTTGATATGTCAACGTCGTCTGCATATCTTGGCACTTTGCTCAGTATCTTAGATGCTTCTGAGTAGATGCATTTGATAAGATGTGATTTTCCTGTTCCAGCACCACCATTAATATAAAAGAAAAACTGCTCTGGATTTAGAGCACAGACTCTTTTAATGCACCAGTCTCTAACTGCATAAAATATGCAGGCTTGCTTCTTATTCAGATTCTGAAACATCTGACGTAACAATGTGGGATCAATAGCAGGGGGTTCCCTGATGGCTCTGACTTCTGTTGAAGCATCAGTCTGACGGCTGTAGTCAGGCACATCTTCCTGTTCATTTTCATTGTCTCGCTCTCTTTCTTGTTCAACAAGTGGCAACCTTACGAGATCTGATTCAGGTGCCAGATTACACCATTCGTCAGTCACACCTCTGTTCTGCTCATATTCCTCAACAGCGCTCTCGATCTCCTCACTGTTTTTCTCATATTTTTCTCTGTTTCTTTTGACAATGTGTTGCACGTACTCAAGATGGTCAGTACCTGGTAGCTGTACACAGCCAGCACCATAGAAAGCCTGATAGGTTGGCAATGATGGTGTTTTCAGTTCGTGGTCTGAACGATGAGGGAGGTACAGTTTAAGCAGTCTTCCGTAATATTGCTCTGGATGTTTTTCTTGTGAGCAGCGGTGAAATCTGATGATAGCAGGCTTATCGTTTTTGCGCCTTTGCACAAATCCCATCTCATTGAGAAGGGGCAAAACATCTTTACCTTTTGTCTGTTGGCCATAGACAATCCTGCAAGTAGCAGCAAAGTCTGCCATGCACATCTCCTCAAACTCTGGTGTTTCAGGTCTGGCTTTGTATTTGTCATTCAAAGATGTCATCCAAACATTGGAAGACTCGGGTGTTGTGTTGTCCAGAACTGACAGGGGACGACTCATTTTCACAGGATTATCATCAGTTGGTATGAAGATTACAGCACGTGAACATTGCTTCATGTGAAGACCACATGCACGAGCAACACACTCCTGTGCACTGATCTCTCGCTTCTTTGAATATGCCTGCATGACGGCTCTCATTTCATCGCACTCATTTACACTGTCCTTATGGGAGTTCTCAATGACAGTTTTCAGGTACTCAGATAGCCCGCCCTCTTTTTTTGATATATATTTCATTAAATAATTTGCAGCGCCGAAAGCATCTAAAACAAAGCTTATGTCGATATTACTGTTCCAGGCTTCAAGCAGATGTGGATTATAGCCATTTATCCAAGAGTCTTTTGGATCACGCTTTAGTATGATCGTACTCCTTGTGTTCATTTTATTCAGGTATCTCTCATATTCTGCATGTGTCAACTTGCATCTTGCCAAGAGCTGCTCTAAACTCATGGAAGCAGTTTCAGGCTCATTCAGCAGCTGGTTCAGTGGTCTGAGCTTGTTCTTTGCTGTTTCTACTTCCAGTGCATCATCCTCACTGGGTCTTGTGATCATTGTCTCATTGCAGGGTGGTTTAGGAAAACCAAAACGGCACCCGGAGCTTAAACTCCTAAAGCACGTCTTGGTGTGGTTCTTACTGTGTTTTTGCACTTCTGTTACTTTCTTGTACAGTTCAGGTTGTTTATGAGGATCAGGCAGCTGAGCTGTGATGTATTTGTTTATAAAATCCACAACAGTTTGCTCATCATCCTCCTCAAACACAGGAGCACCTTCTACCCACAGGAGGCAGTGTATGTGTGGGCTTCCTCTGTGCTGAAACTCAACTCTGTAAAAGTAGTCAATGACTTTGCCAAGTGGCTCTGCAGGAGATAAGAGTAAATCTCTGAATAATGCTTCAACTCTCTTGTCAAACATGCGCATTGTTGTGACAGGATTGCTTCTCAGGATGTCACACTTTGCCGACCAGTCGAGTCCTTCAAAATTGACTTGTTCACCTTGCTGCCTTGTTATTGCCTCAATCACTTCAGGCCAGCGCATTTCAGCAGCTGAAAATGTGCAAAAGAACGTGGGAGTTCCCAACTGTCTGATCATGGCAAAAAGATCTCTTGTTGTTTTCTCCCAATAGGCTGGGGTTCCTCTCAGAGGCTGCATGAATCTCACTGCGTCTTTATTTCTCACCAGTTTCTCCACCTCGTGTTTATCTTGTAACATGCCTGAGGTTATTTTTCTCCCATCTCTGGTCAGAGGCTTTGCCTTCCTTAACTGTATTGTCATGCTGGAAGTAGCCAAGTGTATTTCAGTCACAAACTGTGCAAAGAACAAATAGTTTGTGTCTTTGGCAAAACGATCATCAATGCAGAAAAGTCTTGATTTGAAATACCCACTGGGGGATACTTTGATCAGCCTTCTTTCATCAAGTGTGTTTTGGCCTGTAGGAAACTGCACAGGGAAGGCCATGGCCTCCAGTTTAGGTGTTTTGAAAAAACTTATTGGATTGTTTCTCTCTGCAGGAGCAACAGAGTAGATTCCTTCACTGAAACATAATATCTCCTCAGCCACATCAGGGGGCTGCAAACAGGACTCGAGTGCAAAACCACCATTAGTCAGTCCATCTGCTTGCTCTGAATCATCTCTCATCTGTTCAAGTGATTGTTCACCATCACAGGGTAACATGTCAATGTCCTGTTCATTTTTATTTTGTGCTTCACTCAGTGCATTTTTCTCACAGATGTCAATTTCCATTAAATCAGCCTCATCATAATCATCCTCATTCATGTTTTCATCATCATCATCCTCCTCATCTTCATCAGGAAGTGTTGGATCACAGAGCTCAGCATCATCTCTGATGGTCACATCCTTATACTGTGGATGAATCTGCTTGAGTTTATGCAGTGCTTGCAGAAGTTTAGACCAGCTTACAGTCTGAAACAGCTGATGACCTTTGTAAGACAAGCGTCTCTTCAGTTTTACTCTCATCACCTGAGAATTAATTCTAAATCGAGGTAGTGCTTCAACAGTTTCCTGTACCTCTGATGGGACACAGACCACATTTCCTCTAATTGCTCTTTGTCTGCCTTTGGGAAGAGGAATGATCTTGGCAAATGGTATGCACTTGGCTATGAGATGTCTCTCCAGTATGTTGAGATCAGACAATTCAGCTGGAATATCAGCAAGATCCAGTTTATTGGCAACAGCAAGTGCTGGCATGGATCCATTTTTAAGATGATTGTGGCAGGTGTGACAAATCCACTCTCTCTTTCTCTCATCAGGTACATTGCACTGCTCATTTCTGCAGTTTTCATCACAAACATGAACAAACCTTCCTGTCAAACATGTTGCAACCACATGTGGGTTTTTGACATACTTTGACCTTGTGCAGGGTCGCACTTGGTTTGGAAATGAAGCCTTGAAACAGACACTACATGGGTATGATGGTCCAGCTTTGATGTGTGATTTGAACACAGATATGGCCTCGTTGATCACACTGTTGTCACTCTCTTGGGTTTGTCTGTTCACCCATCTGTATTTCCTTTTTATTTTCATTGCACATCTCATGTTGTGCATAATCCTAAATGCAAGATTACTTTGATACCTGTCTCGCATTAGTTGTTTCATCAGTTGTCTCTGTCTCTCTCTGAATTCTAAGTTTTCTCGATACCTTTTAGTGATGTAGCTTTTTTTCTGCTCTCTGAAATCAGTATTCTCATAGTAACGTCTTTTAATATATTGTTTTTGTTTTTGTCTAACTTTAGCATTCTCACAGTAACGTCTTTTAACATACTGTTGTTGTTTCTTTCTGAATTCAGCATTTGCATGGTAACATCTTTTAATATACTGTTGTTGTTTCTGTCTGACTTCAGGATTGTTTTTATATGCCTCGCTTGTGCAAGATTTTTTCTTTTCTTTGTAATCTTTATTTGAAGCATACTTTTGTCGTTCTTTCCTTTTTTGGTTTTCTTTTCTCTGATTTCTGGGTTTCTCTGATGCCATTAATCTTCTTTTCATTTTGTGCCTTTGTTGTTTATTAACTTTTTTCAGTTTTTGTAAAACTATATCAGAAAGGTCACAGGATGCAACATTTGTTATTGCAGCATTTGATTGACATGAAAAACCATCCCTTGATGGAAGGAAACTTAATTCACTGCATAGTTCTTCAGTTGGTATATTAGGAGGTTCATTCTGATCTTCATATGATGTGAAGTGAGTCATGTGGACTTCTTTTTGTTTCACCAGTGGCGTACAAATGGACATTTGACAAAAGATGTTCTCAGTCAGATCAGTGGTTGTGTTTCTCCTTGAAGTAGAGGAGTTTGCTTCATCAACAGTTGTATCAGAGTGAGTAGGTGCCACAGCAGTGGCAGCTGCTGGTCTGCAGACTGTGCCTGTAATAGTATCACTCAGGTTGACTGTGCTCATACTGTAGAACTGCACAGGCTTCAGCTCATAGTTACAAGAAGGTGATATCTCCATCATTTCATAAGAATCTTGGAGCCTCTTAATCATGTCACTGAGGAGTGTGAATTTCAGCATCACAGCTGTACCACGATTACGTGACCATAGTGCTAGAGGAAGACCACTGGGTGTTCTGGTGTGTGGGTCAAAGAAACCATATTTGCCTGATGTGGATCTGAACACTGCAATACACAATCCACTCATAATCAGTAAGGCATACTGCACATCTGACAACAGGCAGCTCAGTCCTGCTTCAAAGTTGAGAAAGGTATCTACTGCTTCCTCTGGAGGTTCTTCAAATGTCCCATACCGGGAAGGCTGTGTCATATCGACATGATACATAGATCTGCGAGCATCAACTTTGCCTGGCAGCTCATCGGTTGCCAAATGAATACTCTTGGGGAATCTTTTCTTGGCCTCTTTGTACATCACATCACCTTTATCCAAGACCAGATTAAGGTCAGCTGTAGTCATATTTTCATTCTCATGAAGGAAAGCAAGAAATGTGAGCGAGTTACATGTGCACTGACTGTTTCTGGAGTCTCCATATTTAGTATGTGCCTGGCTGTGAGATGCACAGACATGTGTAACAGAGGGCTGGTTTTCAAAGTTTACTCTTTCTGCATGAGACGGTCCTGCCACATCACTGTGACGGCAACTTTTTACAATATCAGGATAACCCACCTGTGGGGCACTTGAAACCACATGTTGGTCTCTATGGTTTACCTGATGTTCATTAAATTCATGCTGCAGTCCACTCTTTACAGCATCCGCATAGGATACCTGTTGTACATGTGCAGGAACATGTTGACCTGCCTTTTGGACACCATCAGCTTTGGTCTTTGTAGACACACTGTCTTCTGCAGAGGTCTGAGGAAAATCACACTCAGCTTGTTCACATGTTGGTACTTTGTGAAACTCATGAAACTTCTTCCAGCGTTGTTTTGCTGCTTGTGATTTTTTCTGCTTCTTTGGCATATTTCCACACCTGAAAGTGTTTCTATATGTTCACACACACCAGGAGATGCTTTTGTCTTTATATTTCAGTTTTTATTTTTCTAAAAGAGTTGTCTTTGTTTGACAGTTTGTTCTTCAGTCAAGACAATATTATGCACTCTCTTTATTGGCTTGGCACAACTTAGCAGCAAGCCAAGAGTGAAAAACAGGTAGAGAGAAAATTTAGAAGAGAGAACAGACAGAGCAGGAGAGACACGGCTGGCAAATCACAATCAAACCGTGAATTAGTTTTCTTTGTTTGTTCAGTTTGTTCTCAGGGTAGAGGCAATATATGCACTCTTTATTGCTTCAATGGCTTGGCGTTTTTCAGCAGCAAGCCAAGAGTGAAAAACAGGTAGAGAGAAAATTTAGAAGAGAGAACAGACAGAGCAGAAGAGACACGGCTTGGAAATCACAATCAAACCGTGAATTAGAGTTTTCTTTGTTTGTTCAGTTTGTTCTCAGGTTGAGGCAAAATATGCACTCTTTATTGTTTTATTGGCTTGGCGTTTTTCAGCAGCAAGCCAAGAGTGAAAAACAGGTAGAGAGAAAATTTAGCAGAGAGAACAGAGAGAGCAGGAGAGACACGGCTTTGAAATCAAACCGCAATAAGGTTTTTTGGCTTGGCACAATTCCTCACAAACCACAGAGTGAAATACACATGGAAAGAAGGCAGAGACAACAGGTGGAGCAGGACAGAGAATAGAGGGGATGGGGGATTGGGATGTGAGACAGAAGTCTGGAGATCTCGTCCTTGTTCTTCTTCTGCACACTGTGAACAAAAAAGAAGAAAAAAATAATAATTTTATTAAAATGATATCACATGGTAATTGTATGAACTAATTGTGACTACAGAAACAGGACAAAACAAATATTCAAGCTAAACTGTTGTGGCTGCCATGTGCAAAAAATTATTATTCTAAAAAAGTTGGGTATTTTTTAGAATAATAATTATTTAATTCAATTGAATAATTAATTTTTAAATATATATATATATATATATATATATAAATGAGTGAATCATTAAATAATCACATGTAGTGTGATTACGAAAATGTACGAAAAAAATATTTTTGCCCAATTGTTAAGCTGCACATATGTGTATTTATTATAAAATTGTGTTTAAAAGGTCTAGCACAAAGTTTGAACCCATCACTTTACAGCTTATATTAGTCAGATTATATTTTTATTTTGGTCTACTTCTCTTGCAGTATGTGCACACCTACCAGACAAAGCACAGATGTCAGTCAGGTTCCTGAAAGTGTAAGACGAGAAATAATATGTTAGTTGTCTGTACAGTATTATCAGACTAACAACAGAAATAAAAAGCCCACACGACATGATACACTGAACTTATAGTCAGCAGGGTAATTATAGAGTAATATAGCACACCAGCTGACACAGCAGCCATTTTATAATTAAAACTAATTAACTGAAGTATTTCCACTTATATAAGGCTACTGTTAGACTGCTGCTAGCCTTAGCATTGCTGCTAGAGCTAGCATTGCTGCTAGCATTAGCATTGCTGCTAGCGTTAGCATTCCTGCTAGCGTTAGCATTGCTGCTAGCAGCAGTGCTAATGCTAGCACTCTTACTGTTAAAACTGAGCCACAGTGGCAATAATAAAGCTCGTTTGTTACTTTTGTCTCACTGACTGCCAATAACTCTCACAGGAATATCAAAGGAATACTCTTTTTGACAGTTAACAACCGGTAAGGCTAGTGTTAGCACTATGGCTAGTATTAGCATTGTTGCTAGCATTAGCATTGATGCTAGCATTAGCACTGCTACTAACAGCAACATGTCATAAACTATATAAATAATAGTGAAGGTTATTCTTTTTTTTTTCGCTTTCTTTGTTTTTTGAACTCTGTTGAACTTTAAAAGGCCTTGCTATGTGAGTTTAATTGTCAAACATGTATTTTTACCATCATAAAAATAAAACAGTGCAATACTGAGTGTTTTGTACTTACCACAGCAGAGAGGAAAGCGGAATGACGACAGTTGGTCCAGTGATGGGTTAAAAACAAATGAGGCGTTCAGGTGGTGCTTGGAAATTTGACCATCAGTTTGAATAGCAATAATGAGCATATACATGTCTCTGTGTTGGTCTCTGTGTGTGTCAGACATAGAGAGAAAGAGGGAAAAAAATACACTAGACTCATCAGTGTACAAATTGGTACTTTTTGCCTGAGTACAAACGAATGAGTGACAAACAGAAAAAGAGGGCAACTGGCATTAAATGAAATATTTAAATATTTCATCTTGAACTGTTTTGTGGGTTTTATTTTAAGACTATTTTAAGTGTGTTAGTGGAGGGATAAACTATACAGACTATAAACAGAGACATTAAATGAGATTAGATTAGTAAAAGTTAGTTAAAATGTGGGAAAATCAACTACAGACAGGTAAATGTTGTGAGCTTTAATTATCAAGTCAGAAAAGATGATTTTAAAGTCATCAACTGACTCCAACTGCACACACCTGTGTGCAGAAGACCACCATTAAACAATAAGCTTGAATTTAACAGGCCAATCACAATGCTCTACTCAGTTGGCATATACTAACTACTGACAAACTATTAATCTGTGGCAAAACCCTGTCAAATCTGTCTTATTGTACCTATTGAAAAAGTCAATCTTATTACAACTGCTTAGATGCAACAGACATTTTACATTTAACCTTGGCAGACAAAGATTGAGCTCGTTAAGGAGGCAGGTGTGAGCCTGGTTGCTATAGTGACTGCACCCTATGGTTCCGGACACACGCACACAGACATGCGCCTCACTTGTGCTGCTTAAAATGAACAGAAACATCAGCCCGAAACAAATCGTTCCCAAATGAAAAGTAAAAGTCGTATTGAGAAAATTCTTTCAACGTGAGTGGCAGCAATGTCTAGTCTACTGAATTCTCAGTTTTCACGCCTGTGGAGTTTATCATATGGACGTGGTGACAGTGTAAAGGCAGCCTGTACTTCTGATTTTCAGACAAACTTTCTGAGCCATTTTAACATTAGAGTCTATGGAAGAGTTGGAGGGAGGAGGCTGTGCATTGGTGACATTTATGAAAGAACCATAACACCTAGTACAATAGTAAACACATTGGATGAAACAGGACAGCGATGGCTACGTTTTGAGGGTAAAATCATACCTGTAGAGCAAACGCTGCGGACACAGCAGCAGTTTTTAAAAAAGATTTTAAGATTAATTTTTTCGCTCCTCTCACTCTAGCAGTTGAGCTGTCTCACTCTAGCCCCAGCATTCCGTCCCATACACACCCATTATAAACTCTGAAACGGCTGAAAAAAAGCATGAAACTTAAACTGGAACTGAAGAAAAAGTATAATAGATATTAAAAAGATAAATACAAGTTGAATAGTTGAATGTCTTGTCTTCATTTTAAAGTTTGAATGGTGGCTCTACGTCAATGTATGTGGAAGTAGATACAGTTTAAAGAGGAGTAAGTTGAAGGAGAATTTGAAGGGTCTCCCCATTGAAATACATGGGAAATTTTTGTTGAAAAAAGTTGAATAATTTAAAAAATATAAATGTTATAAATGAGAAAAATACAAGCAGTCATGTCCAAAAGAAGAGGAATCTAACGGTGTTTGAATGGTTTTTCTAAGTTGAACGGTTTTGAAGGAGATAGAGTACAAAAAACGTACGGAATATATAAAATAGAATAAAGATGTAGAAGAACAATACTGTGAATGCTTTTACAAGCATTCACACTAATAATAAGAAGAAGAATAGCACGTTTTGTGTTTTGTAGTCCTCCCTGGTTATTACACAGACGTTACTGAACATTTGCAGGTAATAAGCCACAGCATTAAACATAATAGTTACCTTCACACAAAGAAGAATCCTGGGGACACAAATCAGGGCTCCAGCACTGAAATACAGTAACTGTAATACTATAATACCAAAATGCTGCAGCAAGAGTCCTGACAGGGACTAGAAAGAGAGAGCAGATTTCTCCTGTTTTGGCTTCCTGTTAAATCCAGAATTCAAAATCCTGCTCCTCACATACAAGGTCTTAAATAATCAGGCCCCATCTTATCTTAATGACCTTGTAGTACCATATCACCCTATTAGAGCACTTCGCTCTCGCTCTGCAGGCCTACTTGTTGTTCCTAGAGTATTTAAAAGTAGAATGGGAGGCAGAGCCTTCAGTTTTCAGGCCCCTCTTCTGTGGAACCAGCTTCCAGTTTGGATTCAGGAGACAGACACTATCTCTACTTTCAAGATTAGGCTTCAAACTTTCCTTTTTGCTAAAGCATATAGTTAGGGCTGGACCAGGTGACCCTGAATCCTCCCTTAGTTATGCTGCAATAGGCTGTCGGGGATTCCCATGATGCATTGAACGTTGCCCTCTCTCACTTGTAGACTCTACCTTACAATATTAGCTCCTTGACGTCACTGTTGTTGTGATTTTGCTATAAAAATAAAACTGAATTGAATTGAACTGAATTATAATATATTACCAATATATTGCTATAATATTATCATCACTTGGTGTCACAGTCACATGTATTTCCACATTATTACACTCAGTATCTGGTTAGAACTCAGTTATATGAATTCCAGTGTAATGTGTTACAGAGTATAGCATGGTGGAAAAGGATGGAGAGAATCCCCCTCTAAGCTTTTGGGTTGGCATAACTTTAGATTTTGTTTTGTATTATTTGCATGCTTTGGTGTTTGTGTTTGATGTGAGGTGTGGGCCACACCCATGTGGGAGTGGAGATTCTACTCTAGTCCAGCTGCCAGCTATTTGGAGTTGAGTACAGGGAACAGCTGATTGGGGAGGATTGGAGCCCTTCTCTATAAAGGGGAGAGGAAACAGGAAGTAGGTGTTGTCGTTTTTTTTTTTTTAGTAGGACACTGGTGTATCAGGGAAGCCTCGAAGATCCAGGATGAAGTGTGCACATTTTAACGGAAAAGATTTTTAACCTGGCCTGGTTTTGCTTTTAAAATAATCTGAGGATGTTGGAGGGAGGACTCATTTTTATTGGGATGTGAGTGGATGTGCTGGGAGGCAGGAAAACAAACACTGGACTGGAGACTCTCTGTGCCCCTGACAAGGAAACTGGACCAGTTTTGGGGAAGTTCCAGCTCCCAGGGTGTGATGTGGAGACCCAGCCTCAAACGAAGTCAGGCCTGAAAAGGTGGGTGGCAAGCCTTTTTGAGGAAGATGCAGTATTGATACGTTTTGGCTGCTTGTTCTTCCAAGTGACCACCTTTCCCCTGTTTGTAACCAGGCTAACAACCCTGACCGCGGTGGCTTTGGGCCTTGGATTCCTGGCCAGAGTTGTGTCTTCAGCCAGTAGTTTTACCCGGAGAAAGAGCAAATAAATCTTGTGTAACCCGCTGCAGTGTGCGTGTGGTGGTTCGTTACTGGTCAATATTAGAGCTACTACTTTCTTGTACGGAGGCCATTTTGGGCCATACATAACATAATGTTACGCAGCTACAGTCACTGTTCGTACAGGCTTGGCTGTTATTTAAATGTTACTCTGTGAGTAGGAATAACTCACACCTCCATTACCTTGTTTCTACCTTATTACACAATTATTAGCATATTATTACTGAGCTGGAATAGAAAGGGTTAGCCTACATTAATACATCATTGCTCCAGCAGTCAACACAGCATTTCAGTTTACAGTACGATTAAATGGAGAGACAGAATATCACCAAACTAAACAAACAGATCACATCAAAGTTATAAATAGACATGCTTGTCACTGCGTGAAATAAGTATTTGAGCAAAATATGTCGTAGTGCATATCTGGAGAAACCCTGTGGACACAGCAGCAGTTAGACATCTGTAGCTGGGCCCCAGGTTTGCACAGATCGCTCTCCTCTTTAAAGAAACTCTCTTAATCTTTCAGGTTTCAGGCTGATGGAAGGAGGCTCCTGTCCAAGATGTGATGGTTTCAATTCAATTCAATTCAATTCAATTCAATTCAATTTTATTTATATAGCGCCAAATCACAACAAAAGTCGCCTCAAGGCGCTTCATAGACAGAGAAAAACCCAACAATCATATGACCCCCTATGAGCAAGCACTTTGGCGACGGTGGGAAGGAAAAACTCCCTTTTAACAGGAAGAAACCTCCGGCAGAACCAGGCTCAGGGAGGGGCGGCCATCTGCTGCGACCGGTTGGGGTGAGAGAAGGAAGACAGGATGAAAGACATGCTGTGGAGAGAGACAGAGATTAATAACAGATACGATTCAATACAGAGAGGTCTGTTAACACATAGTGAGTGAGAAAGGTGACTGGAAAGGAAAAACTCAATGCATCATGGGAATCCCCCGGCAGCCTACATCTATTGCAGCATAACTAAGGGAGGATTCAGGGTCACCTGGTCCAGCCCTAACTATATGCCTTAGCAAAAAGGAAAGTTTTAAGCCTAATCTTAAAAGTAGAGATAGTGTCTGTCTCCCGAATCCAAACTGGAAGCTGGTTCCACAGAAGAGGGGCCTGAAAACTGAAGGCTCTCCCTCCCATTCTACTTTTAAATACTCTAGGAACAACAAGTAGGCCTGCAGAGCGGGAGCGAAGTGCTCTAATAGGGTGATATGGTACTACAAGGTCATTAAGATAAGATGGGGCCTGATTATTTAGGACCTTGTATGTGAGGAGCAGGATTTTGAATTCAATTCTGGATTTAACAGGAAGCCAATGAAGGGAAGCCAAAACAGGAGAAATATGCTCTCTCTTTCTAGTCCCTGTCAGTACTCTTGCTGCAGCATTTTGGATTAACTGAAGGCTTTTCAGGGAGTTTTTTGGACATCCTGATAATAATGAATTGCAGTAGTCCAGCCTGGAAGTAATAAATGCATGAACTAGTTTTTCAGCGTCACTCTGAGACAGGATATTTCTAATTTTAGAGATGTTGCGCAAATGGAAGAACGCAGTCTTACATATTTGTTTAATATGTGCGTTGAAGGACATATCCTGGTCAAAAATGACTCCAAGGTTCCTCACAGTGTTACTGGAGGCCAAGGTAATGCCATCCAGAGTAAGAATCTGGTTAGATACCATATTTCTAAGCTTTTCAGCGCCGAGTACAATGACCTCAGTTTTATCTGAGTTAAGAAGCAGAAAGTTAGTGGCCATCCAAGTCTTTATGTCTTTAAGACATTCCTGCAGTTTAACTAATTGGTGTGTGTTATCTGGCTTCATGGACAGATAGAGCTGGGTGTCATCTGCATAGCAGTGAAAATGTATGCTATGTCTTCTAATGATGCTGCCTAGGGGAAGCATGTATAATGTAAACAGAATTGGTCCTAGCACTGAACCCTGTGGAACTCCATAATTAACCTCAGTGTGTGAAGAGGACTCTCCATTTACATGCACAAATTGGAGTCTATTAGATAGATATGATACAAACCACTGCAGTGCAATACCTGTAATACCTACAGCATGTTCTAATCGCTCTAATAGGATATTATGGTCAACAGTATCGAATGCTGCACTAAGGTCAAGAAGGACAAGCACAGAGATGAGTCCACTGTCAGAGCCCATAAGAAGATCATTTGTAACCTTCACTAAAGCTGTTTCTGTGCTGTGATGAACTCTGAAACCTGACTGAAACTCTTCAAATAAACCATTCCTCTGCAGATGATCTGTTAGCTGTTTGACAACTACTCTTTCAAGGATCTTTGATATGAAAGGAAGGTTGGAGATTGGCCTATAATTAGCTAAGACTGCTGGGTCTAGAGATGGCTTTTTGAGTAAAGGTTTAACTGCAGCCACCTTGAAGGCCTGTGGTACATAGCCGATTATTAGAGATAGGTTGATCATATTTAAGATCGAAGCATTAATTAATGGCAGGACTTCTTTGAGCAGTTTTGTAGGAATTGGGTCTAAAAGACACGTTGATGGTTTGGAGGAAGTAATTATTGAAGTTAACTCAGAAAGATCGATTGGAAAAAAAGAGTCTAACTTAACATCAATGGAACTAAGAGTAGCTGTAGATAATATTACATCTGTGGGATGATTATTGGTAATTTTTTCTCTAATGATAAAAATTTTATTTGTGAAGAAGTTCATGAAGTCATCACTAGTTAACGTTAAAGGGATGGTTGGCTCAAAAGAGCTCTGACTTTTTGTCAGCCTGGCTACAGTGCTGAAGAGAAACCTGGGGTTGTTCTTATTTTCTTCAATTAGTGATGAGTAGTAAGCTGTTCTGGCTTTGCGGAGGGCTTTCTTATAAAGCAACAAACTATTTCTCCAGGCTAAATGATGATCCTCTAAATTTGTGACACACCATTTCCTCTCCAGATTACGAGTCATCTGCTTTAGGGTACGTGTTTGAGAATTATACCACGGGGTCAGGTACTTCTGATTAGAGACCTTAGTTTTCACTGGAGCTACAGTATCCAGAGTCGTACGTAGTGAGGAGGTGAAATTATTAACAAGATAATCGACCTCTGTTGGGGTAGCGTTCAGATAGCTGCTCTGCTCTGTGTTGGTACAGGGCATTGACGATGATAACAGAGGCTGGATTATATTCTTAAACTTAGTTACAGCGCTTTCAGAGAGACATCTACTTTGATAAAGTCCACTCTCCACTGCTGCGTAATCAATTATTGTAAATGTAAATGTTATCAAGAAATGATCAGACAGGAGAGGGTTTTCAGGAAACACTGTTAAATGTTCAGTTTCTATGCCATATGTTAAAACAAGATCTAGAGTGTGATTAAAGTGGTGGGTGGGTTCTTTTACATTTTGAGAGAAGCCAATTGAGTCTAACAACAGATTAAATGCCATGTTGAGGCTGTCATTTTTAGCATCAGCATGGATGTTAAAATCACCCACAATAATTATTTTATCTGAGCTCAGAACTAAATTAGATATAAAGTCTGAGAAATCAGACAGAAACTCTGTGTAAGGCCCAGGTGGACGATAGATGATAACAAGTAAGACTGGTTTCTGAGTTTCACAGCTGGGGTGGACAATGCTAAGCATCAGGCTTTCAAATGAATTAAAAGTCTGTCTTGGTCTTTCATTAATTAATAGACTGGTGTGAAAAATTGCTGCCACACCGCCCCCTCAACCTGTGCTTCGAGATTTCTGGTAGTTAGAATGACTCGGGGGTGTTGATTCATTTAAACTAACATAGTCATCCTGCTGCAACCAGGTTTCTGTAAGGCAGAGTAAATCAATTTGTTGATCAATTATTAAGTCATGTACTAACAGAGACTTGGAGGAGAGAGACCTAATGTTTAATAATCCACATTTCACTGTTTTACTCTTTGGTTCAGATGTGGATACTGTATTGTTCTTTCTTTGTAAATGTTTAAGTTGTTTGTTGCTGGTTTTTAGTTTGTTTTTTGTCTTTTTGGAAGCAGACACAGTCTCTATGGAGATGGGTTTTTGGGGGGGTAGCAGGAGGAGAGAAGCTGCAGAGAGGCGTGTAAGACTGCAACTCTGCTTCCTGGTCCCAACTCTGGATAGTCATGTTTTGGGGGTTTTAATAAATTTGTCCATTTATTTGCTCCATCCAAAGTGGGATGGATGCCATCTCTCCTAACAAGACCAGGTTTCCTCCAGAAGGTTTGCCAATTATCTAAGAAGCCCACATCGTTTCTGGGACACCACTCAGACAGCCAGCAATTTAAGGAGAACATGCGGCTAAACATGTCACTCCTGGTCTGATTGGGGAGGGGACCAGAGAAAACTACAGAGTCCGACATTGTTTTGGCAAAGTTGCACACCGATTCAATATTGATTTTAGTGACCTCCGATTGGCGTAACCGGGTGTCATTACTGCCGACGTGAATTATGATTTTATTGAATTTACGTTTACCCTTAGCCAGCAGTTTTAAATTTCCTTCAATGTCGCCTGCTCTGGCCCCTGGAAGACAATTGACTATGGTTGCCGGTGTCTCTAGCTTCACATGTCTGAGAACAGAATCACCAATTACCAGAGTTTGACCCCCAGCGGGTGTGTCACCGAGTGGGGAAAAACGGTTAGACACATGAACGGGTTGGTGGTGTACCTGGGGCTTCTGTTTAGGACTACGCTTCCTCCTCACCGTTACCCAGCCGCCCTCTTTCCCCAGCTGCTTGGGGTTTGCCGGGGAACAGCTAGCGGGGCCTATGCTATCTTCGGCTGCACCAGCTACAGGGGCCTGGCTAGCTAAGGGTGAGAGCAGGGTGCAAAGCCGAGTCTCCAGATCAGTAATCCTGGCCTCCAGAGCTGCAAATATGCTACATTTGTTACAGATATCATTACTGCTAAAGGAGGCCGAGGAGTAACTAAACATCTGACACAATGAGCAAGAAAGTGCAGAAGGGACAGGTGAAGTAGCCATGGTGCTAACGGGTCGGCTACGAGCTAAGCTAGCGAAACAGTACAGAGACAGTGAGTGAATACTTGAATACTTGAATACTATAAATTAGGTAGTGAGTACACAGAAAGTGTGCTTCGGATGAAGCACGTGAAGATTATTATACTGTGAAAAAAGAATGTATTTAAAAGTTGTTAATTAAACTGCTAAGCAAATAAGCTACTCAGAAACACCACTGTGTTTGAGCAGGAACAGGAAGCGATACTATACCACAGAGCGAGCGAACACCAAGTGATGACCGACACCCGAAACAACTTCACCAGGTTTCA